>NC_053409.1:1670975-1970975 GCF_016859285.1 Xiphias gladius | reverse complement strand
CATCTGTCTTCTTAACTCTGAAAAGCTAAGGCACAAAGGAAAAGAAAAGAAAAGAAACAGACATAAAAAGATTGGCCATACATGTAATAAATATTGATAGACATTTTACTAAGTGATACAGATACTTATAACCTGTTAGTCATATAAAGAAGAGTGACCATCTGATGTGCAATAAAACTTAATTCATTGCAGTGATTGTAATTATTAAATTTACTAATGAGCGACCTACTATTCCTGACGTACCACGTCTTTCCTAATGAATTCAGATGCCATATTGTAGAGACAGTTTACAGGAAAATTTTCAATTATGCAAATCTTTGACAAAATACTCTTAACTCAAGTTTTACTTGCTATCTTCATCCAGAGCTTTTAACCACATCCCAACTTCAGGTTCATCAGTGAACTAAAGTTGGCTCAGTTATCTTGAAGCAAATAAAAAAAACTTAATTTATAAAATTGGTACATCTGTGTATAGCTCTCTTCACCACCATCAATAACAATTATGTTTATTAACAGCAATGTGAGGAACTTTAACTCCTGGTTAGTTAGTTAGTTATTGTTTTTATTTCTCCTGTTTATAAAATATTTGCCCCATGGAAAAGAAGTTTATCTCACAAGAGATGACTGACCTCAGCAGTCAGAAAAACTGGTAACCTTGTAAATTATAGGCTAGAAATGGACTAATAATTAATATTAATTTGTCAATAACTTTAACAATGGAAAAATAACTAGACTCAAAAGGAGTTTGACCCTTTCCTCACCCTTCCTTTCCTATTTTTTTTCTTTTTTTCCTTTTTTAATAAAATTACTGGCCTAAATATAGTAAAGGGCTGGAAATTAACCTTGAATGTCTAATTGCCACGGTGTGATATTACTGGGTTGAAGTAGCTACTAATTTTAACTAATAATTATTGGGTAATTATTAGTTAATTTATGCATTTTTTACAGAAGATTTACAACCTTTTTTGAAATAATTGTTTGGAATTTTAGTTATTGGGCATCACCAGTAATTATTAGATTATTGATCTTGAAAAGGGAAAACAAAGGAAAAACAAACAAAAAACATGTAGTTAAAGTCAAGACTCAAGAGGATTTGATGTACTGTACTTGGATATAATCAGAATAGCCTATATGAACCAAAACAGCAGGTGCACTGAATCACCCATGCAGTCTGAAGACCAATATCTACCACTTTGCAGTGGCCGTTGAGCTTGCACAGTTAAAATAGTGCCCTTTGTCTTATTTAATTTATAGGAATGCAGTTACCCCTAAATAAAGGTAAGCATAGAGTCCCGTCATGGTAAGCTCAACTCTTTTTGGATACACGCTTCATCTCTGCTCCCGATGTAAGCGAGTAAATATCAAACCTATTTGATATGATCAGTACAGCTTGGATAAGTCAGCAGTTCCGCCTCCAAGGTTAGGACTGAATCGATGAATGCATCACTCTGAATGTAATCAGAACCAACAATCAGTCTCGAAGATTGTGTTTAGGATTTTCCTCTCTGTCCTCAGGATGGACAAATCTGCTGTTAGTCCACACATAAATCCTCCAGCGTGTTCCATGTTTTATTCAGATATGGCAACCAGGGGACTGAGTGGCTTAAAATATCGCTTATGTCAAAAACGAACCTATGCACTCATTATATGTTAAATTACATGTCTAGTCATTTCAGTATTATTTGCTGGAGCTCCTGAAAAACATCTGTGGATCCTGAAAAATCTGTTAAACAACTCCTCCAGCTTAAATGACCATTTAAATCACTTTATTCCCACCTTCAGATACAGGCCATAGGAGTGTAGCAGCAGCAGACTTATTTGATCTTTGTTGTCATGGTAACAATAATAAACACGTGGTTAAGGTTGTGGAATGGTCACAGTTTGGTTTGGTTTAAGCAAAAAAACTACTTGGTTAGGTTTAGGAAAAGCTCACGGTTTGGGTTAAAATAAGTACTTTCCTAAGGTTAGAGGACCTTCGTTGCCATGGTTACAATCATAAACAGGAGGTTAAGGTTCTGGAATGGTCATGATAAAAAAACAGCCTTGACCAAAGGAACAGTGATCTCCCTTGTCAAATTCCTGTGTTTTGTCAACACGTCCATCCACCCTAACATTAAAACGTTACTATAGGTCAAAATAAGCTGCTTGCACAGATGACCTATGGGCTTCTTTGTTTGTTTTTATTGTTGTTTGTTTTCTTTTTACAGGAGGACAATCTTATTCTGTTCATTGAAGTAGATAAAATCCGGACAATTAAACTCAGGTAAGGTGCTTTTTCTTTTATCATTTGGCATTAGTAACTGACATTTCATCAAGTGTAGAAGACTCGAAATTCATACATAATTTCTGCCAACTTTATCACTTAAACTTAATCAGTCAACTGAGCTGGCTTGGTAAAGCAGAAAACAGACTCGCTGTGCTGTTGCTGATTGTAGTTTAAATTCAGCCCATAAACACAAACATGAAAGTAGTGCCGACTCAGGGGAGACAAGGAAATATTCCTTCTGCTTTCAGCATGCTCCATTTAGAGCCAAACTAAATTGAAATGTTCTCTGTCACTAATGCATTAAAATGTGGTAAGAGTGGTAAGAGCAGAATTTTCCTCAAATCAAAAATCAGTTTAAACCTGCTGCTTTGCTGCTGGGATGATACGTGCAGGATGTTTCTGTCTGTACCTGTTAATGTAACTGTCAGTCTTTCAAATAAAGTTCTTCTTAAGTGTCTCTGACAAAAAATGAGAGAACCCGAAAAGCTCAGCTGGCCATTTTGTATGCACTTTTAAGGCAGCTCCTAACTTCAGCTTGTCCCATCTATGGTCAAGTCAAACGAGGTTTTCAAAGCAACAGGCTTCAGAATTGCGACTTTACGTAAAAATAACACCTGCGCCATATCAGTCAAACTTTATTCTGAATTGCACAAAAAATCTCGTGAAACTTGCTCATCTAAATCAGAAGTTACTGAGGGTTAACCTCACTGAATGTCTGAAATTGAACTTTACTTACATTTTGGAAGATTTGCTCAATTAAAACTCATTTTGTATTAGATACTAGCAGTGTCTGTTTTTTCAAACAGATAGGCAATGGCAAGGTAGTATTGTCACTTGTTTATTGAGAAAAAGGTCTTTCAGTAAAAAATTTAACACTGTAAGGTCAACTTTGTAGGATCAAGAGATTCGGTTATAAGCAGGTTTACTCTAACTGCATGAAATTTAATCAGAGAGGACAAAGTTTAAAAGTTAAAAACATGGAAAGGAGGTTAAGGGTAAGTAAAGCTCAACACAGTGGGATTATAAAGTCATTTTAGCATATAAATACAGAAAGGTTTGTGTGGTTGAGTTGTTAAATGCATTTTTAGAACGCGTGCTGGGGTGTGTTCAAACTCAGATGTGGTGATATGCTGCTTTTAATCATGGAGATCAAAAAAACCTATAATAGTAATGATTTTGGAATTCACTGATAAACCATGTCGTCCTCCCACCTGGGGTGCAAGATCAGAAAACATGAAAGAAACAGAAAATACGTGTTGATTCCACTTTTGGGAAAGTTATGTGAAAACTGTGATCAATTACTCATTACACAATGGTCATTGAATTATTACTTTACTAATAACTCAGCAGCTAAATTACATTCAATTACTGGTGACTTTTCTTTTGTTACTCAGCTCTAAGCTCCATAAAAGGTGACTTTAAATCTCAACAACTCCAAATCGATTTTATCGCTACTTCACAGTTGTTGTACAAGCTATCTAGATCTGATAGTTACTTGAGCTTAGCAGTGGCTTCTCTCTCTCTTGGTCACTCTCCTGCTCTCGCTTGCTCGCTGTGTCTTATGTTCAGTTACAACTCTGCCTCCTACAGCGATAATGGCACATGTAATAAATGTAGTTTATTTTGCAGCAATGGAGGCGAGGCTCAGTGAATTGGAAGTATGGCTCCACACAATGAAAACCAAATCGTTAGCTGCTGTAGTTAGTCAGCCCCCAGTAACCGGGACGAGCCGGTTACTGGGGGCTTAATCTCGCTCTTAATCTCGCCCAGGTAGTTTCCAAGCAGCCGGGAAGCTGCTTATTATTACTGTCCTTAATAAGAAGCTTAACCCTAAGCAGAAGCCGAAGTTTCATCACCAACCAGTTCATGTTTCAAACAGATTCTCCCCACTCAGCGACCAGAGAAACCTGAGAAACCAACTCTGGTTATTGGAAGCACTATCTTGACATACGTGTAGTTAGCAATGCCAGCGGCCATAGTCAAATGTAGTCCTGGGGCCAGAGCAGGTGATGTAGAATCCTATTTGAAACTGCTGGCTAAGGATGAATGTGGATATAGTCAGACTGTTGTTCCCATCGGCGGTAATGACACCCTATTACGCCAATCGGAGGTTACAAAAATTAATGTTGGGTCGGTGTGTACATATGCAAAGACAATATTGGACTCTGTAGTTTTCTCTGGGCCCCTGCCTAACCTGACCAGCGATGAAATGTACAGTTGCATGTCATCATTCAACTGCTGGCTGTCGAGGTGGACTCCAGCAAATGATGTGGACTTTCTAGATAACTGGCAGACTTTTGGGGAAGACCTGGTCTGATTAGGAGAGACAGCATACATTCCACTTTGGATGGAGAAGTTCTCATACCCAGAAATCTGAGTATATTAGTAGACCAAAACCATGACAACCCAGACCTGAGACCAGGAGGCAGAGCTGCAGTCTTACACGCTTCTCTGTGCTTCCAGTACAGCAGTCACCACCCAAATCCCCATAGAGACCGTGTCTGCCCCCCGACCACCTAAATTAATTAAGTCAAAAATTAACAGAAGAGGAGTTGTACACGGAAACCTAATAAAAATCAAGACCACCACTGCAGAAGTACAACAAAATAGGAGAATTAAATGTGGACTCTTAAACATTAGATCTCTGCCATTTAAAGCTGTACTAAATGATCTAATAGCAGATCATTATATTGATATATTTAGTCTCACTGAAACCTGTCTGTGTCATGATCAACTCAAGCCTAATAAAAAACACAAAACCTAAAGTCAATTATAATTCATTTAAAAGCCTGGTTCTTAGTCTTACACATCCATCATGGAAAACCTTAAAGCCTGTTCTATTTGTTATAGTGTACCTCGCTCCTGGCCCATACTCTGAATTTTTATCTGAATTCTGAGAGTTTGTATTAAGTTTAGTTCTTGGCCCAGATAAAGTAAATATAGTGGGTGATTTTAATATTCATGTGGATGCTGATAATGAGCCTTAGAACTGCGTTTATCTCATTATTAGACTCAATTAGCTTCTTCTGACTTATGGCAATAGTTTTTCCACAGAATCCTCCCTTATCGGACCAATATTTAATAACTTCTGAATTCATATTACTGGACTACACACTATTAGGCAAAAATGTCTTTACTAGATGAATTTCTACTAGTACTGTAGCTAAATCTAAGGAACTGATGCCATCAGCACTTAATTCACTGCCATGTTTCAATATCACAGAGGACTCCTGTGCTAACCTTAGTTCCTCTCAAATTTATCATCTTGTTGATAGAGCTGCAGGCTCAATGAGAATGTCACTTGACTCTACTGCCCCTCTGAAAAAGAAGATAGTAAACAAAGGAGGTTAAATCCATGGTTTAAATCCCAAACCCACATATTAAAGCAAACAGCACAAAAACTTAAAAGGATATGGCGTTCTACCAAACTGGAAAAATCCAGCTTAGCCTTGTCTTAAAACATCTAGGAAGGCCCTCTGTAATGCCAGAGCAGCCTATTACTCTAATCTTTAATAGAGGAAAATAAAATCAACCCTTGGTTTCTTTTCAGCACTGTAGCCAGGCTGACAGAGAGCCATAGCTCTATTGATCCATGTATTCCTACAGCTCTCAGTAGTGACGATTTCAGGAGCTTCTTTAATGATAAAATTCTAACTATTAGAGACAAAATTCACCACTTCCTGCCCCCAACTGGCACCGATTTATCTTCAAACACAGGAACCTTAGAAACAGTTTTTCTCCAACCGACCTTCAGCAACTAACTTCAACAATTTTTTCATCTGAACCATCAACCTGTCTCTTGGACCCCATCCCAACTAAGCTGCTTAAGGAAGTTTTACCCTCAGTTAGCACTTCTTTACTAGATATAATCAATATGTCTTTATTGACAGGCTATGTACCACAGCTGTAATTAAACCTCTCCTTAAAAAGCCTACTCTTGATCCAGTTGTTTTAGCCAACTATAGACCCATATCCAACCTTCCCTTATTTGAGGATTTTCGGTTGGAATTCAGAGTGCATCAATGCACAGAGACAGCACTGGTGAAAGTTATAAATGATATTGTAATTGCATCAGACAAAGGACTTGTCTTGTTAGATCTATTGCTGCATTTAACTATTGACACTATTGACTATTACATCCTATTACACAGACTGGAACATTTTATTGGCATTAAAGGAACTTCTCTAATCTGGTTTAAATCCTATTTATCAGATCGTTTTCAGTTTCTGCACGTTCAAGATAAATCCTCCATATAAACAAAAGTTAGCTACAGAGTTCCACAAGGTTCTGGGCTTGGACCAGTTCTGCTCACCTTATATATGATTAATTTAGGCAATATTATAGGAAACACTTCATAAACTTCCATTATGCAGATGACAAACAATTGTACTTGTCAATGAAGCCTGATGAAACTAGTCAGTAGGCTGAACTTCAAGCATGCCTTAAGCACTTACAGACCTGGATGATCAGCAACTTTCTGCAGTTAAACTCAGACAAAACTGAAGTTATTGTACTTTGCCCCCAACACCTCGGAAACACATTATTTAATGATATAGTTACTCCAGAACTTTAGAGTTATCTTTGATCAGGATATGTCTTTTAACTCCCATATAAAACAAACGTCAAGGGCTGCCTTTTGTCACGCAACATTGCAAAAATCAGGCACATCCTGTCTCAAAAAGATGCAGAAAAACCATTCCATGCTTTTGTTACTTCTAGCATGGATTATTGTAATTCCTTATTATCAGGCTGTCCCAACAAATCTCTAGGATCTAGGAAAAGAGATCACATTTCTCCTGTTTTAGCTTCTCTGCATTGGCTCTCTGCAAAATCCAGAATAGAATTAAACATCTTCCTCCTCACCTACAAAGCTCTTAATGGTCAGGCACCATCTTATCTGAAAGATCTCATAGTACCCTATTACCCCTATATAACACTGCGATCCCAGAATGCATGCTTACTTGTGGTTCCTAGAGTCTCCAAAAGTATAATGGGAGGCAGAGCCTTCAGTCATCAGGCTCCTCTGTGGAACCATCTTCCAGTTTGGGTCTGGGAGGCGGACACCCTCTCTTCATTTAAGAAGAGGCTTAAAACCTTCCTTTTTGATAAAGCTTATAGTTAGGGCTGGCCCAGGCTTGTGCTGAACCATCCCCTTGTTGTAATGCTATAGGCCTAGACTGCCGGGGGATTTACTATCATGCATCGAGCTCCTCTCTCCTCCTCGTCCTCTCCATCCATATGCATTCATATATCATCAATGCTTTATACTAACTTGGCTTCTTCACCCTCCCGTAATTTTGTGCTTTCTCATCTCTCTCCTCTCTCCTCCTGTCTCTTTCTGCAGATATTTCTACCTCTCGAGCTGCAGAGTCTGGATCTGTGACTGCAAACCACCTACTGCTCCCATGTTCCTGCTCAACAAGCACTGCTTCAATTATTATCATTATCATTATTATCTTTCTCTCTCTCTCCCTCTCCCCATCTCTCTTTCTCTCCTAACCCATTTGGTCGAGGCAGACGGCCCCCCACCATGAGCCGGGTTCTATTCAAGGTTTCTACCTGTTAAAAGGAAGTTTTCCATGCCACTTTCACCAAGTGCTTGCTCATAGGGAAATATTTTCTTTCTGTAAATTTAACTATAAACAGTACAGTCTAGACCTGCTCTACATGAAAAGTGCCCTGAGGGAAAAAAAAATTTATGATTTGGTGCTATATAAATAAAAGTGTCTTGAATTGAACTAAATAACTGTAACTACGTTTCCATACAATGTTCTTGACAAAAAAAGAAGTGACAAATAAATTACATATTTGTCAAGGTTCTCACATTCCATTGAGTTATTCTGCCAGTTCCATGTTTTCATGGTTACTAACTGTAATGTAATTTCCTCCCCTGCACACACCTATTCCTATTTACTTAATCATACCCCATGAACATACTTATGCCTCCCTATTTCCACTCAACAGTTGTCAGATTGGCTTTGTACTTATTGCCAAGCTCTCAAGACCTTAGTTTGCATACCTGCCTGATTCCTGTCCCTGACTTTCCTGCTTGACTACAATTCTGCCTGCCACCTTTTTGTGCCATTGCCTGCGTGGTTTGTTTGCCTTGTTTTTAAACATACCAGTAAATACATTTTACGTGCCATCATTGACTCTGTTGGGTCCTGAGTTTTTCTCAAAACGTGATTGTACAAATTGACCAGCATGGACCCAGCTGACACCAAGTCTTTCACCAGAGAATTGGTGGCCCAAGCAGACACCCTGCATTACAATGAGCTTTCAGCTCACCTCCATTGTGAACCAGATTCAGGACGTCGCCACTCAACATGATAAATGAGTGGTTTCAGCATTGCTTCCCCACGGCCTTAGCTCATGTGGCGACAACTGAGTGGTATTCCAAAGAATCGAAAGGGTGTCATCCATTCCTGATCCACTGCTCCCTGGTGCTCAAGCCATCGTCCTTCCCCACCAAACATTCCACAGTGGCATATATTGTTCCCTTGCTGTCTGGGAGAGCCAAACAGTGGAACAGTGGTGTGGGAGTTGCAGACACCCATCGGATCGGTAGATCTCCTCGTTTCTGAACCTGTTCGACCATTCCCCCATGAGGAGCAAGATGGCATGAGGATTACTGAGCCTCAGAGAAGGGGACTGATCCGTAGGTGACTACAAAAAGTAAGTGGAATGCTTTCTCTCGTTTTAATGCTTACTATAACGGTCTGTCTGGTGAATTGTCTGGCTGCTTATGAGCTTCCTACTCTCCAAGCCCCCCCAGTAACATGTGGAACATGTCCTGAAGATTTTGCAGAGACTGTTAAAAAAAATAGCTCTCTGTTAGAAAACCAGCTGAGAAATGTGAATTTACTTGTCTCTTAAGTGTGTTTTCTGGGGTTTGTTTTCCAGGCAGGTCACATCCAGATGGATCCAGACAAGGTGAGGGCGGTCTTTGATTGACTGGTGCCAAACTCTCACAAAAAAAATAACAGTCCCTGAGGCTTTTTATCCAGACCTACAGCTTCTTAGCCACCCTGCTCACCACTCTCACCACACCTCACAAGGCATTCTCCTGGTCCCTGCCTGTGCAAAAGGACTTCAACTGTCTCAAGTCTCTGTTCTCTTCTGCTCCTATTCTCTCTCTTCCAGACCCATCCAAGCAGTTCCTGGTGGAGGTTTGATGCATTGGATATGGGAGTGGGGGCGGTGCTCACAACATTGGGAGCCAAGAGTTGCTTGTGGACAAGTTGGCTTTGGAGCAGTGAAGACCCTGGTTGGAGGGGGCTGAACAGCTGTTATTGGTCTGGACAGACTATAAGGACTTAGAATGTATCTACACGGCCAAATGGCTGAACTTTCGTGAGGTCCGCTGGGCATTGTTCTTTAACTGTTTTCACTTTACTTTTTCCTATCACCCAGTTTCCAAGAATGTAAAACCTGATGCCCTCTCCTAGTAGCTCCAACGAGAAGAGAATACAACAGAACCAGAGGAAATCCTTCTGCAGACCTGTATCATTGGAGCCATCAAATGAAAAATAAACTAAAAATAAAAAAGATGACTAGTATGACTTAACTGATAAAACTAAATATGACTAAAACTAACATGTACTTCTGATCTCAGGACAAACACTAAATCTAAAAATAGCTGACAAAATCAACATTAAATCCCTTAACACTACTCATTTCTGAAAAAAAAAGTCATCTTTACTGTTAACACATCACTGCCCAGCGCTAGTTGGTCTGAAACTTGATTACAAATGACCAATAATATGTGGTAACATTTGTGCCTTAAGAGCACAATATACTGCTATACTGCTGTCTACAGTATATGCAATACATACCAATACAGGCACATTTGATTGACAGCATGGAAAGACCTGTCATCTTTAAATGCTTTGCTGTGAGTGCATCCTCTCAGACTTTCTCCTGACAGTGTCCATGCCAATGTCAAACTCATTAAGCAGACATGTTGATGGCCATCTGACTGAACCTGATACCTTTGTTGTGCAGACGGCCTCACATTCAGTCTGCCAGACAGACTGACTTCACCCCAAGGACAGCCAGTAAGTGGAGAGGGACAACAGAGGCCTTTCTTTGTTTGGGCTTTCTCTCCTCTTTCACACCAACCTGTAATTTCATCTCTGCTGATAATAAAATAACACATACACACCCACATCAACTGGAGAAGGAAATGACCTGGTGACCTGATGAGATTGAGATGACCTTGAATTATTAATTAGTGCCTTTTCAGAGACCAAACAGAGACACGGCAGTGTTTTCTGACTGATTGGACCTGACTGAACACGTCTTCTCCTTTCACTGTAAAGGGGATCTCACTGGGTCACTAACAAAGAGAGAGACATGAGAATTTAACTGCAAACATTATACTTGTGAAAGCAGTTTTAGGTATTTCTGGTGCTGCTGCCGTTTGTTTCGATTAGCTGAGCTAATGAAATGATATAAGTGGTATCAGCAGTTATCAGTAATGCACAGTGGTGCCTAAGGACTAAAAACATAGAGGAGCAAAAACACAGACATTAGTTTAATTACCCCCCAAAATATTCAAAACGCTACAAATAGTAATACAAATACAAAAACACTGTGACAGTGCAATGATTCCCGCAAGCAGTGCTCTGGTATTTTGACACTGAAATTCACTTTTCGCATCTGTGTGGTATTTTGGTGCCATGTGTACAGTCTAAGATGTACAGATGAGAAGAGAGGCACAAACAGGGGAAAAGTTCATTCAAATCAGGAAGTGCAAAGTGAGTTGGTGGTCAAAAATTTGTCTTCAACTTTTCACTGAGAATAGACGTTTCAGAACCACGTCTGTTTCTGGAGCAACATCTATCTGCTGCCAATCTGATGGCTTTATCAGCAAGAGCAAAAAAGTACTCAGATCCAATGCACAGAAATTGCAAAATAATGCTCAAAACGTAAATAAACAATTTTAATCAACACTCCCCAGCCAAAACATGTGTTTAAATTGGCATTGAAAAAAAATCACATTTAATGTGTTAAAAGCAGGAATGTTGGTGCATCATAGCCTCCTATCCAACCTCAAAAAAAAAAAAAGTCAGTCCATATTTTATTCTTGAAATGCATTACAGAGCACACACTGCTGAGTCACAATGTAAGATACGATGTAACCAATACCAATGTAAAATACAGTAGAATTATGAATTAAACAGCAGACTGATGTGATCAGATAAACAGCCCCACCAAGCATTATTCATGTGATGCCATATCATTATTGTTCTAATTAACTGCTAAAACCCCAGAACATCTGCTTCTGGCTGTGGGGTTGTGGTGCTGTGTGTTCACATTTTGCTGCTCTGGGCCATTCAGACAACAACATGATTTGTGTCTTTCCCTTCACTGAGCTGTTGTCACTATGATTGGCACAGCTTTTTCAGAGCGATGGGACCAGTGATGTGACTGGCTGAAAGCATATTTATTAACCACCAACCCCACTGATCTATGTTCACTTTCAAACAGCCCTTATGCCCTTTGTGCTGCTGCACATACATGAAATAAAAATAGCAGATGCACTTAGAGACACCCAGTCCATGCACCCAAGACCTTTGCACTTGTCACTGCACTTGCATGGTTAAAAAGGGATCCTAAGAGGCCTTTTTTGTACAATGCATTTAAAATATATGTGCATCAAACAAGCATTATAAAATGGCTGCTAGGTGCAAGACAAAAGCCACTGTCACTGACTTCTGGGCCCATTGTGTCCATATTTTAAGCCACGCTAGCGGCATAGTTATAGGGATGGCACTGTAAGATGGTCAGTCCACCACTTGGGTCCAGACTTAAAAATCTCAACAACTATTAGATGGACTGCTATAAAATTTGGTAATAATTACTTTGGTGGTCCTCAACATCCTGTTTCATCTGGCACCACCCGTAGGCTGACATTGTCGGTTCAGAGTGAAATGTGTGTAAAACAACTGCCATGAAATTTAGGACAGATATTCATGTTTCATGTAGTGAGAGTCAAAAGCCTTCTCTAACTGCATACAAACTCTTCTTGCGGTTTTTATTTTGTTGGTCTTTCTGAAAAGAATGAATTATCTTAATTTCACTATTCATATTCTAAGCAGAATTGTTCATTACATGTATGAATGTATCCATAACACTAAGTCCTCAAAGTGTGATGCGTTCATGCACTGCTGTACGTGCTGAAGTACAGTTAGATGGTGATGCATACATTTACTGTAGTATGTACTGAACAATGGTGTGTTCACTTACTGAAGTGAATTTGAACAGAGATTGCTTAGCTTTGAAAATAATGAGCAAGCTATTTTGTCAAAGACAATGAACCTTTATGACAAATTGAGCAAATAAGTTGGTATCACTTTGGCTCCGTGTACTGTAACTTTAGTGATCCTCTGACTTCATTGCTATCATCAGGTAAAAAATTACCTTTTTCCAGTACTTTGGTTTTAGAGCAAATGCCTGCAAAACTAATGACTAATGACATTTCCATCAGCTTCAGCCATATTCAGCCACAATGTTCAGTGTTAATTTACATGTCAGCAAATACCACCACCATTTTTACATTAACAGCGCAAAACCAACTCCCGTTTGTCTTTACAGTCACTACAGTCACAGCCACTAGCATGTCTGTAAACTCGTGGTTGTGTTTTGTTGGCCTTCCTGCAGATAGCAGCTAAACGCAGACAACCTGACATTATTTATACTTACAATAAAGTCAAAACGGTTAGATTATATGGACTTGTCTAAGACATCCAAAAAGTTTTGATATCATCCTCCTCAATATAAAGAATTACAGATACAATAAACTCTTTTAATTTTGTCTACACGTAATCTAAATATCGTCTTAACATAAAAACTGAACATCATGTTTGTATATAGACCAATCCGATGTCTCCAGTATTGTATTGGAAGTGACATTCTGTCAGGAAAAATAATACTCAACTGAAAGTAAAGATAAGAGGAGCAGCAGAGAGCAGTACTCCTAACCTGCTAATCCCGTCTGCTCTTTGGGAATCTGCCTCTCAACATCTGCTTCCAGCTATGGCTGCAGATCACGCTTTACACAATTTGCCAACAACAGCTTACTGTTCTCTGGCCTTGTACTCCTGTGACCTGTAGCACTGACCTTCACTCTCTCGCTCTCTCTCTCTCACACACACACTCACACACACACACACACACACACACACACACACACACACACACACACACACACACACACAGAGCATTTTGCAGACAAAAATCACAAATAAACACATACACGAAGAAAGAAAAGTTTCCATAATACAAAATACAGTATGCTCTTTGTTTTACGCATGCACATTTTTGCAACTCTTCCTGCCTGCTTCCATCTAGAAAACACAAGCATTCACTTTCTACAAAAGAGGCAACAAAGATGAAAGTGAGCTCTTAGAGAACGCAGGACATTGCAGCAGGGCAATTTATTTCTCACTGACTGAAATAGAGGTAAAATGTGACAGAGGAAAAAAAAGAAAAGTGAAGAAGGTAGGAGTCAGCTAGAGTCATTGAATTTCATCACTTTGAACTTTCAACATTAATCAGTCATTTGAAAGAGAACTTAAAGATAACTTGGGCTAGAACATTTTACTGAATGACAGCCTGCATACAGTATCTGGTTCTTTTTTTTCCCACAACCAAACTACAAAAACTACAAGGAGTCTATGGACCTGTCTCATTCATTCATGTGTTTTTTCATTTGTGCCTCCATCCATCATGCAATTTCTCCTGCAGCTAATTAGACTAGCATGATTTACTGGGACATGTTCTGTATGTTTTGATTTTTTTTAGCCCAAAAGTGGCATAATGCTTCAAATGTTGGGTGACATTTTGAATAGTGTTTGTTCTTGGTTTGAGTTGTTGCAGAAATCTCGATAATTAATTTCAGTCATTGGTTTGCTAGTCAAGAAAAAGATGTAAAATCCTTGATATGAGTTCCTACATCATGTCCCAATTGAAGAAAATTAAGTCCCAAGTCAAAATAGGTAAATCCTATGTCAAGTCCGAAATCAAAGTAGGCAAGTTCTACGTCAAGACATGTAAGTCCTATGGCAATGTCCAAGTCAGCATAAATAAGTCCAAAAGTCAATGCACAGGTCATGATAAGTAAGTGCTAAATTGAGTCCTATGTCCACATACATGTAAATAAGTCTAAAAGGGGATAAAAGGGATCCCATACAATTTGACTGGTCTAAGAAGCTACTTTTGTAATTGCAATTTTTTTATTTAAAAGAATGTTGGCCAGGGGCTTGCTTTGCAAATTGCAGCTCCACAAGACCCAGCTCACCTCCGCCCCATTATTATTAATAATATATTTTTTTAATCTTTGTGGAACATTTTTCCGTCTCTTAAGTTTCCCCCCTTACATTTACACATATATACATAAATACTGTACATACAGACACAATTTAAAGTGTATTTGATGAATTTAGTAAACTTAGACTCCTACACCCTCATTGTAACTACATTGTCTGATGTCATAAACTGTTTTGCTGTCCTGTCTTTGACATTTCATGTTGCAAGGCAATAGTGGACATGTCTCTGGCATGTCTCTGACATGTCCACTAGTACATATCACAAGTACATCCCTCCTGTTTTTTTCTGTTCTTTTGATCACATTAAGCTACTGTCAAACACCTCTTCTATCTGTATCACATTAAGACCCTTGCAGGAAAGGTAGTTATGCCTTTAGTGCCACTGGAGGACCTTTGATGTGCATCTGTGCAGGAAGTGTTCATTGATAATAATGATATAACCTATATCCTGTGATCTGAGTGTACGAATGGAATTTTAGCAATTAGGAGCTCTGCCAGGTAAGGAGGTGCTAATCTGTGTAGAGTTTGTTAGTACTAAATAGCAATTAATTGTCTGATCCAGATGAAAAAGGGAAAAGTGCTGGGAGATTTCAGTGTTATTTTCCCTCAGTATATACTGGATCTGGACCTCCAAATTCTGAGTATTGAGTGTTTTGAGTTTTTTCCGAGTATTGTGTGTTGCACACCTTTCAGGCCACAGAGTGCAGGGCAAACTAAAAAGATATGCTAGCATTGAGTTGAAGTAAAACAATATGCTTCATTATCCTCCCAAAGATTAAGTTGTAGGCTACATAAAGCTGATAACTTATGAAATCAAGAATTCCTTATATTTAACTGTGATAACTGTCATTATACTGTATGTGTATTAGTTTTAAAGCAATTGATCAAAAATATACCAACACCTTTGTACTATATTTTCATCATAACAGTAGCAAAAATAAAAAATAATCTGGTAATTAATAATGATTAAAATATTTGAATCAAAATGCAAAACAATCACAAACACGCATCCACAAACAAACTTAAAAAAACTGCAGCAGCACTCTTTAAAATCCACAGGCAGCAGGAATCAGAGGTAATATCCACAGCTAAAAGGCTAACAGGCTAACAAGCACTGTCTCTAGCTGTTTGCTGTTAAACTACAGTCTGAGTTTCTCCTTTTTAATACTGTTCTCCTCATTAAATAATCCAAATCATCTCTTCTTTGTTATAATTTTTTATCCGTGTTATATGCTGCTGGCAATAAAACTCTACACTTCCTGTAGACGTTTCACATTAAAAGCCTATAAGTAAGTAAATTATTTTCTTTTTGTCTTTTTTGTTTTATTTGAAGGACACAGAAGAGAGAGACATGAAAGGGGGAGAGAGAGGGATTGACATCCAGCATAGGGCCCACTGCGATAATGATTCAGCCTTGCTATGTGGTACGCGCTCTACCAGGTGAACTACTTGAGGATTCTAGCAGCTGGATTTTGAACTACTAATTTTTAATTTCACAATGTGGGAGAACTGAGAATAGCACTTTCTTGGAAAAAAAAAACTTTGAATTAGAATATAATTAATATTTGTAACTCAAGGGGAAATTAGGAAATATACTATTATATGAGTCTGTTTCAAATATAGGCCTGATTTTCTCTTCAGAGGAGATATATGCAGACTCCTTCCACTATTTGACGATTTACAGTATAACCCCCAGCACTTCTTTCTCGTCTCATTTAGCTCATTAAACGGAAGCAAAATTAGGTGTAATTCAGCCAGGAATTAGAAATCTTTTTTTCCTAATGACATTAATTCGATTTGGCCTTAGCTAAACACCTCGCCCTCAGCTCTATCTGTGATTCTGAGCTTTATTCAAATGATCCCCACATACATTAAGAGGCTTTTAGCTTCCTTCCCATCTACAAGGAAGGCCCCGAGCTTCAATTGAGATTAGATGTGACTGCATGATAATGGAAGCACTAATGCAATGATAGCCAGATTCATGCCACGCAAAGGTTGCATCCCAGGCAAATTCTTAATCAGCTCGAAATGTCAGAGAGCTAACCTTGGGTCCAAATAAGGGCATATCCAGGCATTGGGAGGCTGACCACGTCAGCATGCTGATGAGCCAGGAGGGGTGGGGAGTAGTGGGTCAGAGGAAAAAGCAGCCAAACTTTCTTTGCAACATTAGATGAGTGTCAGAAAACATCATCCATTAAGACCAGCCTGAAAAAGAAATTTCATTTTCTTCTCAAATGTATTAACCTCACTTAAGCAAATTGTTCACCAAGCTCCTGTTGCCCATCACAAGGTGATTTTGTACATGTAAATGCATTTTATCGGGATTCATGTCAGTGTCAAGTCTTTCAAGAAGAGATCACAAAACCAGGAATGGATATGTCATTATAAATGTCTTGAGACTTACACTGATAATTCATCTTACAACTACTTAAAAAAAAAGCTCTTTCCAAGTTTGTAAATGATTAATTGAATAATAATTATGTTTTGTGAACTAGAAATGACTCGCTTTATTCTCTTTTGGTCACATTTAATTATGTTGGAATACTGTAACCCTCATTTTCTTCTTGTGATCTGTAAATAAGAATATGCAGGACACTGAATAATAATCATGTCATAAACTGCAAACTGTAAACTGTTTTATGTCTACAATTGAGGTTGCTATATTCTCTAGCTGTGTATTTACTTGACAAACAAAAAACAAAAAACAAAAAACCTAACCTCAAATCAAGGGCCACTTACTAGCTTTTTCACCAGCTTCAAACCAAATCTCATAGACTTCATCATATGGATTTTGCTAAGTTGTCATGGTGATAGCACCATATGTGACCAATATAGAAAACTGTGGTATCTCATTAAATAACACATTAACTGAGATTTCAAGTGCTTTCACTGCTTACTCTGGAAGTGTTGCTTTCGCTGATCAGTATGTGTTAACGCCTATACTGGTTCAACATTTAACATTACAACTGACATTTTAATTTCTGTCAGTGTGTACATCCCAAATGACACTTGAACTGCTCTCATTGCATACACTTGCTGTTTTCACTTGTCAATTGACACATTAGTTGATTTTTATTCTTTAACTAAGAGTTTAACTGCTTTTAGGTCTTTCATTTCACTTGACATTTTAACTGCAGTCATTTCTCACACACAGTAATTGACAGTTTAACTTCTTCCAGTGCAGCTGTCTCCACTTCAGCTGTTTTCAACAATTGATCTTAAACCACTGTTTTTTTCCGCAGCTGATAGTTAAACTACTTACCGGTCTCACATTTTAATGACATTTTAACTCCTGTCAGTATTTCTGTACCAATTGATGTGTATGTATCAACTGACATTTAAACTGCTCACAGCACACAAACTTACACTCTCCACTTCAACTGCTTTCACGGGTGACCATAGTCTTGTAATTTTGACTTTTTATCAAAAAGCCAGATGCAGTTGTTCTATTTACAGTATTTATTTATTATTCAAAGTTCATGTCCATCACTGGACATGCTCCAACTATTATTTTTGCAAAAAAGTAACTTTTACTTCCACAATCCTGGAAGCTTGAAAAAACTCCTCTCACATCTTAATCTTTAGAACATGCTGATTCCTACCAGTATTGCTTTTAAGACCTTATTTTCCCGGCAGCACAACAACCAGTGCATATGGCACTCGGAAAGTTTGGTATTTTCCTGATCTTGAAATTCTCTTTGCCTGTCTGTGAGGTATTTTGGTGCCAAGCACAGAGAAACAGCTTACAGATGACCTGCCATAAATTGATCTGAGCCAGCTCCCCAGGAAGTACAAAATATTGTGCTACCAGTTCACACTATACCAGCATGTGATTTGGCCAATGAAGGTGTGTGAAATCCCTTTGTCAGCAGCCAGCAAGATGGACAGCATTGACAACAACTACATTAAGAAGTGTTTGGGCCTTCCCCACTGCGCCTCAAACTTTGGCCTCTTTGGCAAAGATATGCTGCAGCTCCGACTAAAGCACTGGATTCAAGGAAAAGCTTGCCTTTTTGTTAAACTGTCGGAATCCACCAATCAGTTTTTGAAGAATGCAAAGGTGGTTGTTCACACTGGGCACAAGTGGAGGTCATAGGCAGAAGTGAACCATGCTATCAGCTGGCAGCAACATAGAGAGGTCTTAGGAAGAGCACGTACTGGTTGAGCAGGTTTGGGCTGGAGAGAACCTGTGCAGTTCTGATGCGGTTCCACAAAGGATCAGAGGAAGGTCATAGTAGTGGAGGAGGTCCCCAGGGAAGAAGAGCACTACCTAGTGAAAGCAGTGTCTGAGGTCCACCAAGGAGCTGGAAAGTGGTGGTAATCACAAGCAGGGGGGTCAGCTGGGCAGTGTCACGACCTGGCTCTGTGTCTATGACAAATGAGAGGGAGACTCAATATGAATGCAAATAAATTACTAATTTATTTTAACAAAAAGCATAAGCAAACTAAAAATACAATGGAATATGGCATTTAGTATAGTATGGATGGCATAAATTAAACAAAGATGCACAGAAGAGAAGAGTTCCACTTTAATTGAGGAAGGACAGGAAATAAAAGGGTGAATGAGCAAGTGGACAGTCATGCCCCCCATCACAAGAACGGGGTCCCGAAGGAAATCCCGCCACCAAAATGCAGTTAAGGCAAACCAATAATGCGAAAGGTTAATAAACCCAAACAAGGCCAAAACAAACATGTTAAAACACATTTGGGTTTTTTTTGTTTTTTTTCATGACACACAATGCATAAATCTCTCACTACCTTTAGCACCGACTGATGGAGTTAAACGGGAATATGAGTTGAAAAACAGGATCCCCAAATAAACTCCCACTGTGCTGCACCCATTTTCTCATCAACAGCAAATCCTGAAGAAAATGTGAGGTACTGGACAGGCAAACCTGCTCAAACAGCTCCTTCAGGGAAGGATTAGCTTGCTGGTGTGGGCTATGAATCCCTTTACTCTCAAACTGAAAAGTTTTACCTTGCTGGTTGAAAGACTCTGCACCGGCAGAAACACCACTGTCTCTAAACTCTGGGCTCTCCAGTAATGTTCTTGTGTGTCAACACAATCATCAGTAAGTGCAGTACCCTATACTGCAGTTTTCGCTTTCTGTTCATTGATGTATGTTGCAACACGCTCGAGAACAGAGTTTTTAAATTTCTTCAATACAATAAGTTGACACACAATCCATCAACGACTCAGGCAGAACACAAGTGTGTGAAATGAGTTGTAAGTGAAATGAGTTGTCATATCATGTGATGCTGACTCAGCAACTCTGTTTTTCTCCTTTTTTTCCAGGTCCTAAACCATTGCCAGCAGGCTTCTGTGAGTAGCTCATAAGCCTTCAACATAGATGACTTCACAGATGAATAGTTCTGACTATCAGCAGCAGTTAATGAAGAATAGGCTTCCTGAGCTCTGTCAACACACACCGGAGCATCGATGTGTGCGCCAAGTCTGGCCAATTATTTGCATTGGCCACACGCTTAAAAAACAAAACAAAAAAAGACTGTGGATCTTTTTTCAGAAAACTTTGGCAAAAATCTATGTATCTCTTTCTATATATATATATATATATATATATATATAGATATATATTCATAGATATATATTCTGTTCAGTCTGCTGATGCATTTTTTTTCAATGGCAAAAGCCTTTTCCAATTCAGCATTTAGTTTAAATTTGTCATGTTCCAACTGTAAAAGAGTAGGTAACTCTTTTTGCTACTCAGGTGTTAAACTGGTTGTCAGTAAAAACAGAGAAAGTGTTGGCAGATGAAACAGCTGATGGTTTCTAGAATAAAACTCATCTTTCAAAGAAATTTGATTTTAAAAATGGCCTTCACATTTCCTTTAAATGTTTGCCACCAACATCAATGTCCTAATGCTCTGGTATTTTCTAAAATTGCTCTTCAAAGATCTAAAAAGACCAGAGATCTAAAATGTCCTCCAATGTAGAAGCAACAAATGTGTATGCAAAAATCAGAGTACTGAACAGTGATGACCAAACAGGTGCACGGGCCAAACAAAGCCTGAGGTCTACACAGGTGAGGGTGTTGCCCATCTACGTGTCTGCCTAGCCATAGTCTACCTACCTAAGCTCAACGCTAATCTTAATGCAGTTTCTGGTGGTGGGAAATTAAGCACCAATGCCCGATGGTGAGGGAAAGAAACCAGAAAATGGTGACTCTATCATGAATCATGGATATGCTCCCAAGACAATGCGCTCTAACCACGGTCACAGCAACACGAATAAAATAACAAACAAGACAAAACCCAACGGGGTAATGACCCTAAAACTGACGGATGAACACCCATTTGCAACACAATAGATTTTTGTACACCAGTCAGACAACACTGACCTTGATTTACTATTTACACACACTGAGGCAAAGACAAATTTAGGTGCAAATTGTAAATTGTATAGATTTGCGGTGCTGTACAGTATGTTCACATCGGGCTGTTCTGCACCAGTTAACCAACACCACGATTTCCTTAGGAAGCGAGTGTGTATTTACTAATCACCACACCCTCCGAGCTATGTTCACCTTCAACCAGCCCTTTTGCACGCACTGTGCTGCGGCACCTACATGAACCAAAATAGCAGGAGCGCCTGGAGATGCCCACACGGTCTGTACGCCCAAAACCTACCACTTTGCACTTGTCATTGCATTCATGGCATGAATAGGGCCCTTAATGTTTTAAAGGCAACATAGAGTTGCATCCTTGTTAAAAAAAATAGCATTACCATTCAAGATTCCAGATGTGTAAACCGACAGTGTGTGTGTTGACAAACACATACACATACACATACACACAGGAAAGTGGAATTTGAACCATGGAATAAGCGGCTGTAGATCCCCTTGATCATCAGATTCCAGCTGCCGATTTGAAGGGTTAAACCTCAGTGAAGGCCAGACCACTACTTGAGCTAGAGACAGAGAAAGGGGTTAAAAGTGGACATAACCTGAGCAATGACAGGGAGTATAATAGATATTGTTGGGGGGGGGGGGGGTTAGGCCACAGTGGCAAAGCAGAATGCATAAAAAGCACTGGAATGAAGGGAACTGAAATAAAAATGATCAAAGAATAAATACAGTAAATGGGGAGACTCAGCTTTTCGGTTCCCCATATGATTATGTGGGCAGCTAGGGACACAATTATAGCTCTGTCACAGGAAAGTCAAATCACAGGAGAAATGTAGCATGGAAACATGGAGGTGGTGAAAAGGGGAATATGAATTTAACAACTCCATGCAATGAGAATGAGTCTGTTTTCGTAGTTTTGCCCATCGTTTCCATAAGTGTAAGGACTAGTCCTGGGGCCAAAATGCTGAACACGCTCTCAGAGACAGCAGTTGAGTAAAAAAGGATTTTATTGTAACAAGTTGTGATAGTGTTCACCAAAGATCCAGGAGTTGAGTTGAGTTGACGATGAACCGCATGCAGGGACTGGGCAGGAGCAGGTGCAGTGATTGTGAACTGGCAACGAGGAAGGAGCTGAGCATGCCTGGAAATGGGAGCAGGCTGAAGGTTTGTATTGTAGCACATGGAAGCTAGAAATTAGAGAAGACCACAAGAAAGAAAATATGAGGAGCAAGATACCAAAGTTCAACGGAACGGAAAACCGAGGAGAACACAAGGAAAATCAGTCTAGCCATAACAATAACACTGTACTCGACAAAACAATTGCCACAACCACTTTCTTTGGAGGTGAAACTAAAAGTGAACACACTGAAAATGTGACTAATAGCCCTTCATTGCACAAGAAAAGTTTGCATGCACAATTACAGTAAGTAGAGTGGGTCAAAGCTGGACCAGGAAGTGGTCTGGAAACTGTGATTAATCTTTAAAAACAGACAGGTAATTATTTTATCTTTTGCCTTTGTTTTCTCCTCCAGTTATACAAATTTGTTTAACCTGGGGGTTTGTTTAAAACCCCCAGGTTAAACAAATTAATGGGATAAAATCAGTGCCTCTCTGAAGCGCTGAAGCATGTTGACAGTGGGAAATAGGACAGTGGGACATCCTGACAATCTCAAGATGCTGTCATTGACAGCTGCAGGGCAATTTTGAGATCATTTATAATGACGCTGCCACCTCAGGTGAATATAAGAACAATTAGTGTGGATGTACTGGCATGCATTATATGTATGAGTTTTGTGTTGTCCTTTAGTCAATTAACTGATTAGTTGATGGACAGAAAATTAGTTGACAACAACTAGATAATTAAGATATTTTATCTGACAGTTGATAGTGTAGAGAGAGACAGTAAACAAGGTGAGAGTGAGGGGTATGGCAGCAAAGGTCCAAAGCCACAATTGACCCATGGACATTTTTATATGATATACAGGATGACTGAGTTACAACCACTTTGATGACCAAATAAACTTTTAAGTGATTTTTCAGGGAAAAATGCCAAATATGCCCTTGATAATAGTAATACTAATAACAATCAAGAGAATTTCTGCTACTTTTCTCTTTAAAATGATTGTAAACTAAATATCTTTGTTACTTATTATAGACCAAGTGATTAACCCGTGATGAATATAGTCATTAATTGCAGTCCTACATCAATCCCGACAATAGGAGTGTCTGTGAGGAGTGTTTAATGGCCTATTAGGACTGTGCTGAAGAGCAATACACACAACAAGGATGCATAACACTAGCTCATCAGTGAAGTTGGACGTGGTGTGACTTTAGTCACAATATTTGGTAAAGTATATGACCTGAAGGTAAAACACAAAATCAAACAAAATTAGTCAAAATTACTTCTCTTGTGGAGCCTGCCCACCCACCAAAGAGAATCTCATTAGTATGGGTTTCACTTTAGCATTATAGTGCTGCTCTAGCTGCTCAAATGCCGTTTAGAGGATTTTCCATCCTGACAAGAACAATATTCTGAAAATACCGGCTCACTGTATCTCTGCCTTAAAAAATTCAGCCTGTCTGCCTGAACATCTTAACAGTGTGAGGAGCTAGGTGGACGGCTAGACAAGGTTATAGAGGATCCTCTCTTTATTTATCCACCTGAGCTCTGTCAAGGCCCCCTCCCAGGCTCCTTTGCACCTCCCAGAATAGACCAGCCTGAGTGAGCTGGCGTACCTGATTACAGCCTGCACATTTATCAGTTTCCAAGGCTATCATTATCCCCCCAGGGGAAGTTGAGAATCCACTACGGCAGTTGACAGGTGCGGGGCAATTTTGAGATTATTTATAATGACCACCTCAGAATCCACCGTCATTGGCAGCTGTCCTCAGGAATATCTTATTGCGACACACATGCAGACATCGATTTTTAATGGCAGAGCACTTGAAAAAGCAAATAAAAAAAGGAAAATAAATAAATAAAAGAACGCAGGAAAAATAAAATGTTCTTAAGACGCACAAGTGGAATAAATGAAGTTAATGATATGCGCTGTTTCTTTTTTTATTCTCAGATGAACGGAATCCTTAAAAAGACATTAGAAGAGATACATCACAGCAAGTTCATCTGCAGTCTACACCGATCAGCCACAAAATTAAAACCATGTACTGGTGTTAGTGTTTTAATGTTCTGGCTGAATGGTATATATATGTATGCATATATATGTATATGAAAATATAGATGCAGATCAGGAGCTTCAGTTAATGTCCACATCAAACATCAGAATGGGGACGAAATGTGAACTCAGTGACTTTGACTGTGGCAGGATTGTTGGTGCCAGACAGGCTGGTTTGAGTGTTTCCGAAACTGCTGATCTCCTGGGATTTTCACACACAGCAGTCTCTAGAGTTTTACTCAAAATAGTGTGAAAAACAATAAACATCCAGTGAGCAGCAGTTCTGGTTATGGAAACACCTTGTTGATGAGAGAGGTCAGAGGAGACTGGCCAGACTGGTTGGAGCTGACAGAAAAGCTACGGTAACTCAGATAACTGTTCTTTACAACTGACCAGAAAATCCTCTCAGAATGCACAACACATCCAACCTTGACCAACCAACCCAACCCAAACCAACCTGCCTTGTGTCAACAGTCCAAGCTGCTGCTGGTGGTGAAATGATGTGGAGAATGCTTTCTTGGCAAACTTTGGGTCCCTTAATACCAACCAATCATGGTTTGAATGCCACAGCCTCTCTGAGTGTTGTTGCTGACCATGTTCATCCCTTTATAGCCACAGTTTACCATCTTCTAATGGCTACTTCCAGTGTGATAAGGCTCTCCATGTCACTTTTGCTCCAAGCAAAAGTCATCAACTGGTTTCAAGAACATGACAGTGAGTTCAGTGAACTTCAGTGGTCTCCCTTATCACCAGACCTGAATCCAGTAGAACACCTCTGGGATGTGGTAGAACAGGAGATTGACAGCATGAATGTGCAGCTGACAAATCTGCAGCAATGATGTGATGTAATCATGTCAACTTGATTGGAAAGAAATGGAGCTCAAACAAAAGGGTTTTTTGCCGATTAACTAAAATTTTTATATTCCTTTGACTAGATTACTTCTGTAAAAGATATTATCATGAAACATTAAAGGTCTTGTGAAAAATAACAGACTGTTACATTTCTGCTCTTTTGTCCCCTGTTATCATGCTGAACTGAAAGCTCCACTTAAGTAACTTTTAATACATTAATATAACATAATGCATTGTAATGCATTTTCCTCGCTTTCTACATCCATCTCCCTACCTCACTGTTTCGACCTGGCTGGTCACCCAGTCTGTGTTCCTCTGCGGTGATAAATTAGTTGCAGGATCAGTTTGAAAAAGTTTCCATTCTTCTCTCCTGTATTTTGTATGTCTAAACAGGAACGCCTTAAACTATGTGTTGCATGAGACCAAAATCTCAATTAATTTGGCTATATAGCTCCTAAAAACAATCTACAAATCCTTTGCAAATATCCTTCTAGGAGTCTACAGTCATGGTAGCGGCTCTAATGCAGCTGAACTTAAGAACAGAGGAGCTTTTACCTAAATGCCTACGTCAACATGCTATGTGGTCATAAACTTTGGACAAAGTTGAATGTTTACCTTTCGTTGATGGCGCGAGCTGAAAAGTCAGGGGATCAATAAAGTTTTTATATATATGTGTGTGTGTGTGTGTGTGTGTGTGTGTGTGTGTGTGTGTGTGTGTGTGTGTGTGTGTGTGTGTGTGTGTTTATAAAAAGAAATAAAATAGATGAGCAAAAAATAGACTAGTATAGATTAATAAATAAAAATAAATAAAACTCTGAAGCTCACTTATTTTATAATTTGAGCTATGTATAATATGAGACTCAAAACATATCTGGTAGGCTTTAGTAACTACAGTGAGATTAGTTTCTCTATAATATTTTAAGATATTCCTACAATAACGCATGAAAGTTCTATGTCATCAAAAATGTACTCTTAATTCAAGACTCTTTACAACTTTATCTAATTTGTCATATAGTAACACAAATTCTATTGCAACTACTCAACAGTGATTTTTTTTTTTTTTTCCAGTAAAGTTTAGTTATTGTCTGTCATAAGGCTACTGCCAAATGCTATGGTGGAATATTCATAACTCATGCCCCTGAGAAGTCGCATTTCAAATTTCACAGGGACCAGGGTGAACACGCAGCTGCAACGTTATCAGCTCTTTGCACCAATTTACTGCTGTTAAACTATAATAACTGTACTAGAAATTTTAGCCACCCTATGTACGATGCCCTAGCACCACCAGCAGCCCCCACAGGATACTGTGTACAGTACATGATTAACTGTTGCCAGAAACAAACTAATTTGCAAAGAACCTCAGTAGCAGGGATAAGAAATGTAAAACTCCTCCTACGGATGGCACAAGAGATAACATCATGATGCCAGGGTGTGTCACTGGAATCAAACGGATTTATCATCTTGGGAAAAATAATTTGCTCAGTAAAGTTTGTCCTAATGGTGGTACTCTAGGAAAAGTCAGGAAGTCACCAAAATCATAAGCATCCTCTGGGGATCATGAACCCATACCACATTTCATGCACGGAGTAACTGACCAATATTGCCATCTTTATTTTAAATGAAATAAAATGGGCAAACTAACACTTAAATATGGCGATGCCATTTTAATTTGGAGTCAGCGGTTCCGCCATTGTGTGTAACTGCAGGCTTACATATCGAGAAAACTTACCTGGCTGCTCTGACAGTCCTAACATTATCTCATAAAATGCCTTGCAGTTGACCATACAGATCAATATTCTTAAGACCAGTAGAAATAATCTTGCTCCACTTTAAAACCCACATTTTACCAATCAACACTGAGAATCGCTGTGAACAAAAGAAAGGTAATTACAAATAGCTGTTTGAACCGAAACATCATTAAAAAACTTTTTCCAGGGACATCTTCTCCTGTTACTCATGGTGCCAGGTGGGCTTCCAGTGACTCATGGGAGATGCTCACCATCAGTGGGCTTTTATTCATTCTGAACTCTTTCAAGGTTATAAATACTCATACCAGACAGTGTCTGGGAGGGGAGGTGTGCGGAAGCTCCTCACAAATCAGTCAGACTGGGGAATTGGGTCACAGTGGCAGGTTAAGCAGTTCAGATGTCCCTTTTTTCAGCAACACTTTCTAGAACCCCAAAGTTTTCCCAGGCCAGATGAGATATATAGTCTCTTCAGTGTGTTCTGGGTCTATCCCAGGGCCTCCTACCAGTTGGACATGCCCAGGAGACCTTCAGTGCTCAGGAGGCATCCTGATCAGATGCCTGAACCATCTCAACTGGCTCCTTCGACACGGAGGAGCAGCAAATACTAGCTCCCTCCAGATGTCTGAGCTCCTTACCCGACCCCACCCTTGCCTGCCAGCGAGCATACATAGCACCTGCCCCCGATTCCTGTCCCTGCAGGTGGTGGGCCCACAGGGTGGTGGCCCCAAGTAATTTATTCAGGCTGTGCCTGACCAGGCCCCAACAGTCAAGGCACGGCCACCAGATGCTCATTAGCAAGCTCCCCTCCCAGGTCTAGCTCCGGGAGGGGTCCCCCAGTGGTGAGGTGACACATCTTATAACTAAGAACTAAGGCTAGTCTCGTAATTAGTCTGTATAAGCCATGTGTATAAAATAACTGGTAACCATAGTAACATGTATTCAGACACTGCCACTTTAGGCACACTTTATTTTGTTGTAGATTTAATTTTAAATGGATAAAATTGACATTTTTGCCCATCAATCTATATTCAATAACACATAATGAAAAAGTGAAAATTTGTTTTTACAATTTTTTTTTACAAATTTATTAACTATCAAAAACTGAAATCTCTCATTTACAGTAGTATTCAGACCCTTAATTCAGTAGTTTGTAGAAGCCCCTTTGGTAGCAGTTTATCTCAATCCTCCTGGCAGATCCTCTCAAGCTCTGTCAGACTGGATGGGAAGCGTGTGTGACCTGCCATCTTCAGGTCTCTCCACAGATATGGGTTTCAGTCTGGGCTTTGGCTGGGCCATTCAAGAACAGTCAGAGACTTATCCTGAAGCAACTAAAGCACTGTCTTCGCTGTATGCTTTGGGTCACTGTCGTACGGAAAGGTCAACCCTTGCCACAGGTCTGGAGCAGGTTTTTTTCAAGGCCCTCTCTATATTCGGCTGCCTTCGACTTTCCCTCAATTTCGACGAGTTTCCCTGTCCCTGCCAGTGAGAAGAGTCAAGATTATTCCAAACTTCTAACTTTTCGAGGCCAATCTGTTCCTGGGAGCACTCAAAGCTTTAGAAATTGATTTATACCCTTGCCCAGATCTATGCTTAGCCACAATTTTATCACCAAGGTCTAAAGAGAGTTCCTTGGACTTCATGGCTCGGTTCTTGTTCTGTCATGCAGCGTGAACTATGAGACCTTATATACACAAATATGCCTTTCTAAACTATGTCCAATTCTTTTGCAACATGTGGACTCCAATGAAGTTCTAGACACACCTCAAGGATAATCAAAAGCGAAAAGAAATGCAAATGTGCAAAATGCAATTTTATTCATTAAAAGTAAATCTACACCACAATGACATGTTGATTAAGTGTATTTTTCTGAATACCGTCTGAAGCCATTGTATGTGTGGCAGCACATGTGTGTGTCCCCTGATCTGTTGGTTGCCATGGCGCTGTATGCAGACGCAGCAACTTTTATGCCAGGATCCTCTGGAGATTGGCAGAGTGAGTGTGATGGACTATCCAGTGGAAATTGAAGAACTGCTGCATCTTTGTTTTCATTGAAACACGGTTACAAAGCAACATTCTGGACATGGCCATCATGCTGGATGAGCTAACTGGCTACTGGAATGATAGGGTATCACCACTGTCTGGTAGGATTTGTGGTGGTGTTTATATCCACAAGGAAAGGTCTACAACTGCTGTGGTTGTGTCCGAAGACTTTTCTCCGCTGGTGAAGTGCTATACTATCCACCAAGGGAGTTCCGCGCTGTTGTTATTTTAGCAGTCTACCTGTAAAAGCCGTACAGCAGCATCAGTGATCATGAAACACACACCCCGATGGATTTTTCATTATTGCTGGTGACTTCAATCATGCAAATTTAAGGATTGGCGCCTGGCCCAAATGACCAACAGTTTTAATCACCTGTTGACCATACAGATCAATATTCTTAGGACCAGCTATTTCGCAAGAATCCACGGAGGGACATTGCTGACTCACTTTGTACTGAGACCAGGCCTTAATGACTTTAGAACCCCCCTGACCTTTCATGCAGCACCACTATTTGGCTAAAATGTACTATTTAGGAATGATTTGGTTAATGACAAGTTACTTTGAAAACAAAGAAACCTTGTCCTTTCATTTTTCAAGAAGTTTGTAGTGGATATTTGTGGTCTTCAGAGGATGAACCCTAATGTTTTGGTGACACATCTCTCGTATTTATTTTTAATGCCACCATCAAAAAATTTGCATACAAGTTATCTCACAGTTTAATAAGTAGACTGCCATTAAATTTATTGAGGACACTCTTGCTCTGAAGGGAATGGACCCTACTGTTTTTAATGACCCTGTGGCCTATCTTCTGGCACCATCCTCAGGACAAATTTACCATTCTGGTAAAGCTCAAAGAATAGCAAAGTGACCAGGACATTATTCATTCTATCCAAAATTTGGAATGGTGGAGTGTAATGGTCACTGTAGCCTCTAGGATCTCTTTTCATACATTTTGTATGTCACTTTGATAAACTGAAGTTGTATGAGCATTAAAAAGTTCTGGAGTCTATTCTGCAAATAAAAAACTTATTGGGTAAACTTACTTTAGAAAAGGGTTCCCCTCAGCTGCATCCTTGGGAGCACTGTAGTTTAAAGGGAATAGAATAGTTATATGGATGGGACTTGCAGGGAGAATCCACCTCTCTTCAATTTAAATTCACATACAGTATATTAGTCTCTGTTTCCAACAGACACATCTTTGTAGCTTGCACTGCTACATACAGCATTTGCATTTAGAGATCACTGTTTATAGCTCCTACTGTTGCTTTGTGAATAATGTTCACATCAAACATCAGAAAAGGGAAAAAATGTGATCTCAGTGACTTTGACCCTGGCATGATTGTTGGTGCCAGAGGGGCTGGTTTGAGTATTTCTGAAACTGCTTATCTCCTGGGACTGTCACGCACAAGACCAGAGAAAGATCAAGGAGGACATTCACATCTAACACCAGAGACCATCTTTGAACAGAGGTGGGTTCACCATCAGGAGTTACCATCTTCCCCCATTTTCAGTACAACCACATGGGATCCTGTTACCAAGGATCCATACCTAGGACACGTAAATGACAACCTGAACTACCTCCAGCAAATTCCATCTGCTAATGAAGAACATGATATGTGGTCGAAAGCTCCAGAATAAGCTAATAACTGGACCTTGAGTTGACTATTTGTCAAATGATAATGATTTTTCATCTTGTTAGGTTTTTTTTCAAGTCATACAAAGTATAAGGTATATACAATTTCATACAAAAATAAATGCATAGGGCTGAAATAGACTGAACTTATTAGAAAGATATTAAAGATCTGATTAAGAATGGATGTAGGAATCAAAAATTGTAGACTGTGAATCTTCAGGCAAGGGCGCTCATCAGTACAGAATTCAGCCTTTGTTTTGCTTCTGAGCTTGGTCCAGGTTGAGAACAGCGGTCACCCATCTACTGAAGTAAGGAAATGACGTTCCTGCATAAGTTAATGTTAGAGAGAGTGTAAGTTAGGCCAAGGCTAGTAGAGTCTGACCAATCAAGCAGCAAAAGAATAGCTGCAGAAAGAAAGGGATCTGCTGGTTTAGAGTCATGTGGTGTAAATATTTTACGCATCTTGGCAGTCTCTCTGCTGTTTTTTGTTTAATACAATTAACTTAATGAAATATTTAAAGAACACAGTTGTCGCAGAACTAATATGATATAAACACTGATGTCCTTATTTCATTCTATTCAGCTGATATCAAATTAATGTAGATTATAGCATTGGGGACCTTTGTGATAGTGTGAAAGCATGGACTACTCCACTTTAACAATCAGACTGGAGGAGTCGATCAAATACAATCCAGACAGCATAAACTTTATGCATGTAAAGAACTTCTTGCACTTTGATCTCAATGCTTTTGTAACTGTAAAACATAGGAGACAAAAAAATCATCACCTCCAGGTAGCTGAAAAAGACACTTCCCACTGTGTCACACAGCTATCATGACATCATAACATTTCCAGTAGATCAATCCTGTCTTATCTGTGCAGTATATTTTGAGCAGCATAATACCATGCTTTTGGATGTTACGAAACCATTCAATAGTGTCTTGTTTTCAGCTGCTGTGTTTTCTCAGTTGAGGTGTGAAACCGATTTCTCTGTCTTCTGCAAAGCTCCCCCATCTGGATTCCTGCTTAAGATGTCATACTGGTCATGCTCCATCAGACTGCATATATAAACTGCTACTTCTGTGGAAAAATGTGTTATACTGTACATTGTGTTTGAAAAAAAAAGGTCAACACAAAACAAGGATTGAGGACATAGTATTCTTCTTTTCAGATTCATTGCAGCTGTTTTTCTGAGTGAAAAATGAACAAAAGATGCAAATATCCATAGGCCAAGAGCTTTCACATGTATCATAGCCTAAATTCAGTTTGGAGGTATACTGTATGTAAATGTTACACATGGTTTGTTTCTGATAAGAGACAGAAATGCTATACAGTATTTAAATCCTATTTATCAGAAATAATTTTTATTGGTACGTAACCAAAATGCTCATGAATAAGAACAATATTGAAAAAGTGAAAACAAAAAGAAAACACTCAAATACATGAGTCCTGTCACTAGGGGTGTTTTTTGATTCAGATACTTGAGTTCCAGCCCAGTTTCTTAGGAAATATGTCTACATTGGATGATTCCACACCTCACAGTTAACATCCAGAGGCAACATTCAGTGCTAATGCAGGCATTTGTGTGTCCTTGATGTAGTTAGGTGGAAGGTAAGGGTGTGTAACATTCACCTTTCTATTAACAGTAACCACGATTTTTTCCTAACCTTAACAAAGTGTTTCAAATGCCTGACCCTTATCATATCTTAACTACAGTTTCTGTACTTGACTTCAGTTTTCTTTTTGTAACTTTAACAATATTGTAGACATATATCCATATTGTATTACATTTCAAATCTACTTTCTCTCATTTTACTCATGTAACTATAGTGATTGTATATCGGCCTCTGAGCACTGCCAACACATACACTATGACATGAGTGTTGTAGAAATGTATATTATACTGAATTTACTAAAACAACATCTAAATGTGAAGGAAGTGTTAAGTTTACGTGAACTGCAAACCAAAATCGGAGATCAGAAAATGAGAAGGGCTTTTAAAGGCCCTGCACACCTTCACAGATGTTTTAATTTTTTCCAGATGATTAGACACCAGCTCAGGTTGAAGTCGACTGGATCTATGCTGAGAATGATGTGATGTTACCAAAGTCCATCTACTAATAAAACAGAAATGATGGAATGTGTCCTGCCCTACCTGATACAAGAAAACTAATGAGAGCGTGAGTTCAATCAAGCACAGTCTGTACCTGCCACACACTAGAGAAAAGGTATAATCAGGTATTTTAAGTGTAAGTATTGTGTATGCATTGCTGCCTTACTTATGTGGGTGGACCAAGGCTGTGTAGACCCTTTAAAAAAAATACAATATAAGTATAAACCTTTTTTTATTTTTTTTTTACCAATTTCTAATTACTTATTTTAATTTGTTTAAATTAATTGTCTAAATTAAATGTAACCTTTTCATTTACAATATTTCTATGTATTCATTGCTGCTAATATATCAACACTGTTTAAGTGTATTCTTCTGGCCAGTGACTTATGGTATCTACTGTCCTCCAAAACCTTTCATAGTAGTCATTGTGTAACAATGCAATGTGATGATACGGACAGAATAAAAAGATGTAATAAATGAAGATATAACTAAATAGATAAACATATGTAAAGGCAAGGGTACTGGAGGACTTGTTCTTTATTCTGTTAACATATTCAGATTACATTTTAATACCCGGTGTAAATAATATATTAGTTTGGCTTTTGAGAAATGGCATTCAGGGGAACCAAAAGAAAAGCCCAGGCTCCATTCGTTGTGCCCTGTTAACTTGAACAATAGCTTTTCATGTCTATTATTTCTGTGTGTGCACATCTGTGTGTCTTTGTGTGTGTGTGTGTGTGTGTGTGTGTGTGTGTGTGTGTGTGTGTGTGGAAACTACTTCACACGATTTCATCTAACAAACCCAAAATCAATACCGTGTAGTCCACTCGCAATCTACTTTCCAAATGGCCTTCTGTGAATAAAGAAAATTTTAAATAATTCATAAGGTTGAAGGTAAGAGTCAATGCTGCTTTATCCAGCATTATAAGCACGTTTAGTAAAGTGGTTCAAGTGTACATGCTACAGTCTCTCAGTAGACTCACTCAGTACACAACCTTTCAATACCCACTTGACCCCTAATGTTCCCACTTCCCCTTCAATTTCACCTCAAGTTGCTTCAGAGTTATAAAAAAATCCAAAGTCAATTGGCCAAAAGTCAGGGACAAGATTGTATGGAGAAGCTTCGACCAAAGTCTATTCATCATCCTCCAGAACACACTAACAGACAGCATGAACTCTAAACTGAACATCTTTGGTCACATCTACGTGATTGTTAAAGAGAGATTTGGAGCGATGGCTCAGAGGAGGATCATTCCCAAACAGAGCAGGAGATGGGAGAGGGAGATCCTCCAGCTGTTAAAGGAACAACACCTTTTGCGAAAATTATGAAGGAAAGCCAAGGACTAGGAGAATAAGGACTTGAAGAACTGATGGAACCAGATCAAGGTAAGACTCATACACCTGAGGTGAGCTGAGAGGATCAGGAAACACAGAAGCTGCAGGGAGAAGGGTTAGCATTTTCCAGGGGCCCCTAAAAGTACGCCTGAGGCCTGCTGGAGGAGAAGAAGACCGAGACCATGCAGCTACTGAGCAGGAGCTGGAGAAAAACATCAAAGACCAGATAAGTGACAGCCAAAAGGAGAGCCCCCTCGGGTCACCAGGTCATGTAACTCACCCACCTGAGCCCTGCTTGCAGTTTGGCACCACTCCCCCCAAATGGTTTCGAGTCAGACAGGTGGTAAACATCAGCATTTGCACCAAATGGTGAACCCTATAGTGTATACAAGAACTGCCCCAGGCTTTTGCAAACCTTATAGGGTATGCAAGCTCCCCAGGCACTTGTATACCCTATAGGACTGGGTTTTCCAGGCATCCATTCCATCAGAATGGAGCAGTGCAGTCACCACCTTCATCCCAAAGGAGAAAGACTCCCACAACATCCTTTTATAGTTCCATTTGCAAAACCCCACATAGTAAAAGATAGACTATCCATATGAACAGCTAAAGTTGTTACTCCAATTTGTGGATAGAAAAAGCTTACCACCTTCTCATAACCAAGGGAATCGTTGATCAAAAGTTGATGGAGCTGTGCCTACAAATATGAGTAATTTTAAAGCCAACAGTTTCAGTTGGAGAAACTTTCTAACTGATCTATTAACTGAATTATATTTACTGACAATGTTAAATGAACATAATAACAGCATCCTGACCAATATTTAGGTTAAAAAAACAAAACAAAAAAAACTGTACTTATCAGAACACATCAACATATCAATGGGATTGGGAGTACATTTTTGAATGTACTCCCAATTTGCGGAGCATATTTACAAAGAATATCATTCATTTAATTTTTCCCATAGTGGTATTCCAACAGGACTCAAACACGTATCCATATTGTCACAAGGGGGTAAAACTAGTGCTATCATCCCACACTTATTTGGGTGTGCTTTACCATGAAAGTCATCATTGCATACCATGTACTGTATTGCCCTTCATGTCTTTTGGCTGTAGGCCGTCATCTAAATCTTCTATAGTATCTGGTATTGGATCTCTAAAAAGTCTTTTAATGCAATGCCTTTGGTGCCCTTTCACAATGAGATGCGTGGATCCAAGTTGTCCTCTCCTTCACTTTTGCCACCGTTGGTGTTGTGAGCAGAACCTACAGACCCCTCCAGCGTGGCGAATGCCAATGTGGTCAGCCCTTCACCTGAACCAAGTCACCAGTTTGAAAGGAATAAGTCATTTCTTCCTCTCTCAGGGGTGACGAAAGAGCTGTTTTCACCTGTTTTCAGAAATAGAACTCACAATCTGGGTTAGCTTCCTACAGTAGGCCACTATTGCCTCATCTACAGGAATTTGGTCCGTATGTGTTCCCTTGTACAAATCTTGGTCCATAGGCATAACTCTGCTTGTCAAAACTTCATGTGGTGACATTGCTATAGTAGACTGATGTCTACCTCTCATATGCATTAACACTAGGGGGATACAAGAAACCCAATCTAATTGTGTCTCCTCTTTTATTATTATTATTATTATTATTATTATTATTTAATGGATAACTTTATTTGTATAGCACTTTTCAAAACAAAGTTACAAAGTGCTTTAAAGAACAAGATAAAATACACAGTCATGATTAAAAAAAAACAAATAAAAACATGAAGCAAAGTAAATACAACAGAGACGTAAATAAATAAAAACAAAGAACATAGGACCTAATAAAACAGATTTTAAATTTAAAAAAAGGTACTTACTTTTACAGGAAGGCTTTTCTACAGTAAATCTAGTATTTATTAAGTTTTGAGAAAGGATTTAAACGAGGGTACTGAGTTTGCTAACCTAATTTCCAAAGGAAGGGAGTTCCATAGCAGCGGGGCTCTAACAGAAAATGCACAGTTTCCTTTAGTAACAAGGCAGGCTGTGGGAACAGTAAGGATGGTCCAACATGAGGAATGCAGGGAGGGGCTAGGCTCATAGGCTACAAATAAGTCTGTGGCGTAAGTAGGAGCAAGCCCATATAGAGCCTTAAAAGTAATTAGTAAATGAAGGACTTTTTCAAGGTCCACTTCAGATAAAAAATGTTTAACTTTGGCAATATTCCTAAGTTCGAGAGAGCATGATTGCACTACGTTCATGATTTGGATGTTGAAACAAAGCTCAGAGTCAAGATAACACCCAAATTGCGGGTATAGTGCCTGACATTGGTTACAAAGATTATTTTTCAAGTCACAGATCAGGTTTGGGGGCGCTGAATAACAGGACCCCAGATTTGGACTCGTTGAGCTGGAGGAATTTTTTTGACATCCAGCATTTGATGTCAGGGAGACAAGCCATAAATTTTATCTCTACCAGTCTGTGGAATGTAAGGCTGTCTGTCGTCTGTATAACAGTGGAAATTAACAGATGATCTCACTCAGAGGGAGCATATATAAAGGGAGCATAAATAGCAATGGACCAAGAATCGACCCTTGGGCCACACCACATGAAAGGGGGTCTGGGGATAAGGTGACTTCTCCCATTACAGCAGAGGAAGACCTGTGAGAGAGTTAACAACAGCTAAGCTAAGAGTTAAAAACTAAAGGGTCAAGTGTGGGTTTCTTCAGGGGAAGTCGAACTATTGCATATTTAAAAGCAGATGGAACAGAGCCAGTGGAGAGGGAGTAGTTGATAAAAGAAAGAATTTGTGGGCCAACAGTCTGAAATATTTCTTTCAGAAAACTAGTTGGGATATTGTATAATTGAAAAGTGGACGCATCTAAGCGGGTGATTAACCACATTAACTGACATCAAATTTGCTTGAACTGAGATAACATGGCAGAGGATTCAATGCAGATGAGGAGCTTTATGTTCACAGGTTTGATATGGAGACTGATAGCATCTATTTTATTCACAGAATGATGGAGAAAGTGCTGACATATGTCACTGGACGCTTTTAAATGCTGGCTAGGAGGAGGGGTGACCACTGAGTTTATTGCTTGAAATAAAGCCCTGGGGTTGTGGCTGTTACTCATAAACAGCTTTGAAAAATATGAATCTTGCTTCTTTCACCGCCTGCTGTTAATCTTACATCAAGCTTTTAAGAATATCCAAAGATAACGTGAGTGTATCTTTTTTTCATTCTCTCTCAGTTCTCCTACATTGCCTCTTTAAATCCCTTGTGTAGTCATTTAGCCAGGGTAGGGTGTTTTGCATGTTTCCTCTTGAAAGGGGCAATGTCATCAAAGATAGACTGGCATGTATTATCAAAATTATCCACTAAATCATTGACAGAGAGACCATTGTGATTTGGGGTATTTGAAGCAATGGCATGTAAGAATTTATCGCAGAAACTGCTGGTCTTTTAGAAATAAAAGACCGAGAGTGGATAAAAGTAGATGGCCTCTGGGCAGGAAGCAGGATAGTGGTATGGAAAGTCACAGACTTTTGATCAGAGACATTAAAATCTATCAAGTCGATATTATTTAATATTATTAAAAACACACCATAAGATAGCACAAGGTCAAGGGTATGTCCCTTATTATGAATTGGACTTTTGACTGACTGTTCAAGATTAAAAGACTCAAAGATAAATCAGCAGTAAAAGTAAATACGGAGGGGCAGCAAACGTGTATATTAAAATCAACAAGAACTATTTGAACATAACATCAAAAAATTCCTGTTGTCTTGTTGTTGGTAAAAATAACAGGTTCATCACCTCAAAGGCCTGATGGCCTAGGTTGATTAAATCAGGAGAAGTTAGGGGGACATGCCTCAGTTAGAGTTACCAGGGCCTAGCCAGGACTCAGTTATGAATGAAAAATCTGTATTACTAGACATAATGAAATTTTGGCATAAAAAAGACTCACATTAAGTAGGATCTCACATTAAGTAGGCTAAACACTGAGGTGCTTGAGATCGAACCAGCAGTTGATACAGTTGAAGGATGTGATTGATGTTCAATTGGTAATGTTTGTGACTTTGTTGTTTAAGTGGGTGGAATGTGAACTAAGTTTGTTTTTAATGTAGAATTAGCAGAGCAAGTGGGTCTAGAGTTGACATGGTGTAATGTGACCCTAACAGGTATATTGGTGGAGGAGCATTCAGCAACACCCAGGGAGAGATGCTCATCATTATGGACAGGAGTGGGCTTAATAGTAGGGTCGAGCTGAGGAAGGCATCAGACAGAATTAAAAGCAATATGCTGAATGAGGTATTTAATCAGACATTAAACAGCCTTTGTTGTTGGGGTGCAGGAAATCATATTTATATAGGTAATACCTGGTCCATAAACAGTCAAAGTGGCTAATAAAGCCTGTCCATTTGCAGTACATAAGGTTTTCAGCCAATTGTGCTGGCTATATAGACGGCTAAAAAATTAAGGGTTTTTGACAGTGATTGTGATTGCGAGGGACTGTAGCTGGATGCAGAGTTTAATTGACTGTCTATCCATTACATCCTTGGTACTCACGTGATATTAATGTATGAGCTGAGGGATGGAGGTCTATGAGCACTGGTGATAGTTCGATAATATCTGTAACTTTGTGGCCAAGAGGACAGTAGGTGATAGCACCTAGGAGCTAAACATATCTGATGATGGAGTCACTAATTATAAGGATTTCAGGTTTCCTATCCTTACAGCCTCTGTTATTGATGGCAAGTTTGGATGGGAATGACAGGGACAGCACAATTAATTGAAATAGTTTCGCCTGCACCGATGACTTCGTCACTCGTCACAGCAGTGTCCAGTGCTTCGTTGTGCTGTGGGGTCGATGGTTGGAGGTATGAGGAGTGCTCTTGGAGTTGGACACAGTAGGAAGGGAAGAGCGTCTGGGACGTTTTCCATGGGATACAGCGGGCTCGTAGGGGGAGTACGATAATTTCTTGTTATGTTGGAGCAGACCAGGATGGGCTACGGAGAGAAAGATAACTGCCAGTACACTTTACTAAAAGGTGTAGCAGGTTGGTACTAGCAACGAGCTAAAGTTAGCTGATAATAAACATGTGCCAGTGGCACTTAGGGAATGGGCTTCGATAGGAGCCCACAGTGATCCAGTTTAGCAGGGGAATTGATAAACAAATGGAAAGCTTCAGAGGACAAAACATATCGGCAGGGGCCCAGAACTTGGCCCACTTAGAAAGTTGGGCTTTGATGCAGCAGCAGTAATATTCATTGAAGCCGTAGCTAAGTTGTGATCCACCTTCTCGCACCTTACCATGTGTTGCTGTACAATGCCCACAGAAGAGTTAATTTGCACAGAGATGAAATGTTTTGGTCTTTGGTTTCAAAACTGATTATAATAAGTTATGTAAAAACACACTAAAACAATAAAACAATTAAAAACTCAGAGTCATAATAAACTGGGGAAGAGTTAGTTTGTTCAACAGCAGCCCCAATCTGTGGATTGTAGGCACAAGGATGTTTCAAATCAATACATATTTTTCTGCCAAAAATGAGATTGCACTGTTTACAAAATGAGAGCCATTGTCTGAGGACAATTTTTCTGGAGTTCTCCACCTTGGATTGATGTCCTGCAAGAAATGTTTAGCACTCAATTTTGTTTTTAGTTCCCATTTGGAAACCTTAGCCAACCAGCCAATCACAATTTTTGTGATTTTACTAAACATTTTTACATCAGTTTCACACAGTGAACTTTTATGAAAGGAACAACCATAACATTTATTTTGCTGCAAGTAGAAGAAGTCTTTTGTCCAGGCCTATCAAGGTAGACCGGCTTAGTGGTTCATTTTCACTGGTTGTCTGAGGTTGAGTTTCTAATTAATAGTTTTACCTTTTTGACTCTTCCATCAGTGCTGGGATACACCTCTGGTACTCTTGCAAATCTCCATTGACTACGCAGAGAACCATCCTCGTGAAGGATGAAAATGTTGTTAAGCTTATTATTTCTCTGATCCTTTTGCCATATTTTTCTTTGCTGAATATTAAGGAGGTAGTCCCTCTTCCACCTTGTCCAGAATTAATTAGCCAAAAACTGCACCTGGCATCATCTCTTGTGTAGGTATTGAACCTGACAAACAAATTGAACGCGGGAGGGGGGGCAATATCATGTTAGACTTCATCATGAGGATTAGGTTAGGCATGAGAAGTTCAAGACTTCTTGGATCATTTAAGTGCTCTGTTGTCAGAGGTCTGCTTTTTATAAAAGCCATCACTTCATACAGAAAGGTTCTAAGTGAGGCATTGTCTTTTAGCAGATTGAACAAGGATGGCTGCTGTTCTTCTCCTCCCCCATACACCTCCTATATGGGTTGATGATTGGATTTTCATTATGAACTCACATCCATATTCTTTCAACTGTTCAGGATCCAGGTTTTTCATTGCATTCATGATTCATTTCCACATATTGCAATGATGAAAGCATCTGTACTAAGATCATCAAGCATTTCAGTATGTACATTGCATTCGGAAAGTGTTCAGACCCCTTCATTTTTTTCACATTTTATGTTGCAGCCTTATACTAAAAAAGAAGATATATATATATATATATACATATCAATATTCCCCTCATCAGTCTACACTCAATACCCCATAATGACAAAATACAAACGGAATATCAGAAATTTTTGCAAATTTATTAAAGGTAAAAACTGAAGTATATTGGAATGACATAAATATTCAGACCCTTTCTATGACACTTCAGATTTAGCTAAGGTGCCTCCCATTTCTCCTGATCATCTTTGAGATGTTTCTACACCTTGACTGGAGTCCACCTGTGGTAAATTCAATTGATTATACATGATTTGGAAAGGCACACACCTGTCTATATAAGGTCTCATTGACATTGACATCGACAATTACTGTTGCTGAAGTCTGGGTACTATTTCCATCTTGCACAACTCTGGTGGATGAGGTTTCCGTTGGGACGTCTTGTAGTTGTATTGTCCAGCTTTTCAATGAATTTGCAATACTTAAGTGTCCTATCTTCTTACAAAACATACACGTGACCTAAAGTCCTTTCACTGGTGTTGGTTGTGAATATCTTGACAATTACAGATTGGTTCTTGGAGGCCACTACATTTGTTTTTCTTGATCTTTTCTTTATCAGGTTCACTCTCCCGCAATGCATGATAAGATGTTATAGGTTTACAAGCAATAATAGCTTCCATTGTTAGGAACATCACAAAATAACTGAAGCTTGGGAACTTTCTGTTTTCCACTTGGTATTGTGTGGCCTTTTGGTTCCATCTGTTACTTAACCAGTTAGGTAGTTTTGCAGTAAGTTTTTAATTCTCAATTCCATTATTAAGAACATTTAGAATCCTTGTGAGCCATGTCAGATTCACAACTGCAAGTCCACAAATTTTCATAACTCAGCAATCTCCTCTGAGGCTATTTTAGGCCAGGCATGTAATTTGGCTTTGTAAGGCCTCGGCATTTATAAAAGGGTTGCCATATTGTTCATTGAGCAGGTCCCGTGCTGCGTTATTTGAATCTTCTGAATAAATCATAAAATTAACTTGTAAGGCCTCTGTAGCTGCGCCTCCAACATATTTATGATGATTTTCTCTGCAGTTGGAACTTTTTTCCTCTCGATTAGTGTCTGACAGGATGATTTCCAATGATTAAACTTAAGATTGTGGGTTCTTGAATTGGTAGCCTATTTGCTGATATAGCTAAAACCTTCACAAGCTCCCTTATCATCTTGAAGCACATTTCTTGGAGCCACATCTTAGTGGTTGTAGGTGCTGATAAACATGGTTCACCTGATTGATTGCTTGCACAACTGAAGTAGTTCAGAGTTCTGTGGTTGAAGTCCTTGGTCTGGATAGGACTCATTTTCATCATAGACTTGAAGCTTTGCTCTGGCTGCATTTGGTCGTTTCAGCTCCTCCAAACACTTCAAGTCTTAAGAATTTTTACTTTGCAGCATTTTCTTCTTGCTGTTTCTCTTTGAAGACCGTGAATTAATGCAGCTGCTTCTCGGTCTGCAACTATCAGCTTATCTTCAGCTTCAATTCCTTTGCAGTTTCTCCTGGTAGTGCTCCGCAATAATCTTCAGCACAGCTTGCATAGCTGCATACTCAGCAGCAGTTTCATGTCTCCTCATGCAAATCTACTCCTTCCTTTGTTCCTTGAATTTGAGACTGAGCATTTTGTACAACAATCCTGGTAAATTATATACAGTTGTCCAGTTTGCAGCGCATAACTGTAAATGATTTTACAGTTGTCCAGTTTGCAGCGCATGTCGTGAGCTAGGCTGTCAATCCCTTGGAATAACAATATTCAGTTCAGATAGTTCCTTTTGGGTATTGCTGTTTCCTTGAAGGATGTTACTGGGATCATGTTTTATTACAGATTTTTTTTTTTAGGCCACCTTTTTTAGATAGAGCTTTCCAGTGTTCATAAATACTGTCAAAGCGAAGTACTAAACCTTCCATTTTTTTCTTTCTGAAATTCCTTTCCCCTTGCTGTTACTATATAGGCTCTTTCACCTCCTCGAGGCTCTTCAGACCGTACTGGTTGTAGTACAATGCTAGACTCATCTGTCTGCGCTGGCTCTGTCGCTGGTTCTATGGCAGCTACAACACGCTGAGTCTCTTTACTTGTATGTGACATTTTTTAATTATTTGGAAAATTAACTGTACACAATTACTTTGTCTCACATAAGCAGTTTAGTTAACATTTCCACAAAAAATACTCAAGTGAATAGGCTAAACTAAATAATATCACTGTCTTTCAAAATCAACCCTTTAAAGGAAAGCAAGCATTATAAAGCCTTGAAAATATTGGTCTATTACAGTTGAGTGTTCCTTATGGCAACACTTCAATGAACTTGCATAGAAAAATATTGAACCATGAATAGAAATGTCTGATTTCCAAAGTAAATCAATTACCTTTCTTCAATTAAATAATTGATCAACATAACCCAAGTACCAAAAAATCAATTACATCAATGTCCCTTTTATAGCTTGTGAAGCACACTTGTACTTATTAGGCCACACACAGTCCCTTGTAGTTTTTTAATCCTCGTGCCCCTCTTCAGACGACAAAGTTCAGTGTCTGACTTATAGACGTCTTCATGAAAAAATGGATGAACTTGTGTCCTTACAGCTAATCAGTAGCTTAATGTATTTCCTGTCATGACGAGCCGTCAGGCACACTCAGGTTACACAGTAAAAACGGTTTCTTCGAGAGTAAACACAAGTAGTCATATTTAAACATTTTTAGAGTGGGAGCAAAGATAATAATAATAATTATTATTATTATTATTATTATTATTATTAATTTTGCTCAAGTTTATAACAAGTCCCTCGCTTACTGGAAAACGTGGACAGAGGAACAATGGAAGTGATTCACAGAAGACTTAAAGTTCGTTTTGGTATAAAATGCTAGCTAAGTTTGTCATTGCTGGTTATAATTTGTTGACCAACATTACAGCTAGCTTGCATTATAGTGTAGGCTTACTTCACTATTTGCATAATCACATGCAAACATTAGCTAAGTAACATTACACCTCTTTTATTGGTTTATGGACAGTATTAACACCAGATGGATTGGTGCAATACCCATATTAAATTCTCAACAGAGCAGTGTTGGCTATTATCAGTAGCTAGCAGACTTTACTGACTTGACTTGCAGCTACAAGAGCAACGGATAGAGCATAACATAACCAGCAAAGGAGAGAGAGTTGTGTATAGGACGAGGGCGATGTGTCAGCATTGCTCCACCATTGTAGGGTATGTGAGTGGAAACACATCCGCCATGCTAACACACATTCGACAGCATCACCCAGATGTGCTGATCACCAGAACGAGGAAAAACAAACTGGAGCCTAACTCCTTATCCCTGCTGCTTTCAAGCGGCCTTTAGACACAAAAGCAGAATGGGATAAAACAATTACTGAAGCAGTTGGCATTTACATTGGCATATACAATGACTCGATACCCCGCGCAATCGGACTACTGGAGCCTATGATCAGAGTGTTGTTACTGATAGTTTGTTTACATCCCAATTTTGAAAACATTACATTTTATTTACAAACACCCTAATATGAAGGAGATGATGCAGACTGATTCCAGTTCAAGAGACAATCTTCTTCAAAAAGGAAGCATGCAATTCAGATTCAGCTTTTCCATGATGACTTAGAAACTGCAAATCTTCTGGTATCAAAATGGGGAATACATATATTAGGAGCAATCTTCACATTTCACCTTGCAGAATTTTTCTCCCGAGTACAACTCAAGTCTGCTTAATATTCATTTGGTCGCTTTATTTCATGCCCAAGAAATAAAAACATATGGCTTTTCTAAAATACTTGATCCACTTGTGCAGAATATTAAAATACTGGAGAGCTATTGAATTAGGGTCCCCTTGTATGATCAGCCAGTGTATGGAACTATTGTCCCAGTTACAGCTGACAGCCTTGATCTTTACTGTTTGTTTGGTTTTCTTTTTATCATTCAGTGCCAGATATTGTTGCCACTTTTGTCTTGCTGAGAAATAGGACTTTAAGACAGAGTTTAATGAAGATTCACCCATGATAGTTTTGCAAACTCAAGCACTTCATGCAGAACACTGCCAGAAAATGGAGACAAATTCCAGTCTTCCCTGTGTGATGGGTGTTATACGTTCTTGCATTCTAAATTCCTTGCAAAATTCAATACATGTGAAAATTTCTCTGTAAATATTATGCATGATATCTTGGAGGGAATGGCACAGCATGAAATGAAACTGCTAATTCTTAGACAAGTACACAACATCAAAGGAAATAGACAGAATTAAAATCCAGATGTATTGAATTGCAATATTGGCTTTTTTTATTTATTTTATTTTATTAACATGTATTATTAAAAGGTGAACAGAGGCAAAATTATATCTATTATGGAAAAATGGTTAAACGTGTGTTTTGATGTATTACACATCCCATTTTTTTTATACTGATTTCTTATTTATTGACCTTGTTGGGTTTAAAGATAACTTTCTCTGGAAAGTTATAATAATTTAAATTTTAACACAATTGTTGAAACACCACAGGAAAATAACTCTCCACAGATAACACACAACTCTGTATAGAGTTAAATATCACCAGAGATAAATTTGTAAAACGCTAAACTGAATAAAACAAGAGAAAGTTAGATTTCAACACGGAACTGAGTAAAAATCACTCTGAAAACAAACTCTTAATACACCATACTATACACTGTACAAATCCCACTCTTCACAGATTATATACAACTCTATATTGAGTGAAGTACAAGTCTGTATTGAGTAAAACGGCAGTAGAGTTGTTTTTATTTTCTGATTCATAGAGTAAATTATCATCGTGTAGAGTGAAATATAAACACTGAACAGAGTAGAAATAACTCTGAAAAATGAATGCTGCTATAAGAGTAAATTTTAATCTATTTAGACTGGGACCAAATGTTATCTTTTTTTAGAGTACAGTGTTATGTGATATGAGAAAAATTTATTTGGATAAATTTACTGTGTTAGGGAAAGTTCAGGTATGTCTGAGTTCAACTGTCCTTCCTTCCAGGACATACACGACACACCGTGGTTCTTCCATTACTGATGGATTTATTTGGCTTATTCATCAGTTAACATCACTGTCATCAAATCCACCTGCGTTCCTGCATAGTGTTAATACAAAACAAATGACTATTCATGAAAATAATCACATAAATAAAATATGTAAACAAACATATCACATAATGACATAAATAATATTTATGACAGTTAAATGGAGTATTTGCAGCTGCAACAGTAGTAATTGTAGTAAAGAGTTAAATGCATGAGTCAACATTTTAATTTAATCGTATGATGTAGGATATGCCACAGTATGCTAACATACCATCTATTATCATATGATGTATATTATCATCTACAGTCAATTCAATTCAGCTACCGCTACATCCGGTAGCTCAATGAAGATCTTTGAGTGGACCAGGGATTCTGTCTGCTGAAGTGTACTGGCGGCTAAATGTCATGAAGAGGTATGGCTCATTCAACAGCTGTGCTGGGAAGGGCAACCTTTTTCGACCTGTTTCCAGACAGCAACATTGCCTCCAATTTCACATGTGAGGATATCAAAGCAGCTTAACTTAACTGACAACCTTTGATATTACACCACATTTCTCATTACTACTTTTGTCAAAAGTGAAATCTGCTTTCGACCATGTTCTACTTTTTGACGAAAGATTGTACCGCCCCCTACTGTCAAACAACTAGAAGGGCACATACGCTTTTGGATTGGAGACTGTGTAAGCGCAAGTTTTTGCAACTCTCATTTTCTCGGATATACATGTGCTGATGACCTCTACAAACCAATGCATGATAACTGCAATAATACGGTTTCATGGCATATTGCAGCTATCTTTGGACCTAATGTAAACTGGAAGCTGTTTGACATACTATCCAGGGACATGGAAGAGGACATTAGCTCCAAACTCCTCAACATAGGGAGTTGTGGAATACATATAATGCATAATGTATTTAAAGCTGGCAGCAGTACAACCGATTGGGACACTGAGCACACTCTAAATTGACTCCCAAACAAGGTGTAATGATTAGGCCAAAGTAACAGGTTCAACTCTTTTCCCTCTCAGGTAGTGTCAGCATAGATGGATAGAAAATGTCACAGTGCTAGAGAGAGTCTTTACAATATGACCACAAATCCAGACATATGTAGCTAATATTAATGTCTCTAAAGTACCACATCCTAAAAACAAGTCTTTTGAGACTCCATGTTTTTGGTAAAAGTCAAAATCTTCCTCTGCATTGCTAAAGATTGTCAGCCCTTTCTAATAAAGTATTAAAAGGCCTCTGAACGAGATGACTTTGTGGTTAGGAAAGAGACCAAGGAGTTCCTTGTCACAGCTTTAGAAATGCCCCCTGAGGTACACACGGGTGAGAAACTTTGCATGGCTGTATCCACAGAAGATAAAAGAGAAGCCAGACCTTTTGTGAGTCACAACTGAGGCTGTGCCTGCAGATCATCTCTAGTGCTGGGATAGATTAGAGGGAACAGGTGTGACCAAACCAGTTCAGGGACTTCGCTGTGATCTGCAGCGACACGAAGGATGCCTCACAGTGGCCCACTGGTGCCCATTCCAGACTGGACAACTTCTTCCATGCACAGCTAGCCAAACAGCATCCATTCAAAGATCTGAAGGCTTCTGTAGACAGAGGGTTGTCTGTTAATAAAACCATCTTTGTCACAAACATGAAAGAGAGAACCTTGATTGCCCAGCAGGTAATAGCAGACCACCTGCACCATGCGGGTGGGGTAGCTTATGTAGTGATAACCCAAGAATCACTACAGGCTGCTGGCTGTGCAAGACTAGTTAGCATGTGTACCTTGATGAGGACAAGTTCCGCATGAGGTGGACCAGCTCAAGAAAGCAATTAATTGAATAAACGTTCAGGGTATAGCCTAGCCATGGCAGTACAGGTTAGACCTGTGTGTGTGTGTGTGTGTGTGTGTGTGTGTGTGTGTGTGTGTGTGTGTGTGTGTGTGTGTGTGTGTGTGTGTGTGTGTGTGTGTGTGTGTGTGTGTCATTCCTCTTCACAGTCCCACCGTGTTCCACACAGCACTTTGTATTTTTAGACAGCAATTGGGGTTTGAGGGTAAAAAGAAGTGGGACAGTTTCTTAAACTTTTTGTGACTGATGATTTTACATTTTTGTTCATATATGTGTTACGGTCTCAAAAGTTTAATGTATCATTACTAATTATTATTTGACTAATCATTTGTTAAACAGTGTTTACAAATATATTTTACTCTATCTAACAGGCAATGAAGCAAAGTCAATGGACTTTAGTTCTCTTTTCTAGTTCCTTGGTGAATTGTTCATGGACACCCCTTCTGTTACTGTAGGGGTTGAAGAAATTTACATGGAAAAAAATTGAATAACATTTCAGCACTTTTAGCATTGCAGACTGAATAAATGCTGTGCATTGAACTTGTCTGGGTTTGGTGTTAATTAGCTTGTATGAGCTACAGTACTTCGCAACATAATAGCATACATATTCACAATGCAACATACATGTTAATAGTTTGTTTTAAAAAAAATTATTTACATAATAAATATCTATCTATTTGTACTCAGATGTCAAATATGGTCTGAAAATTCTTGATCATACCCCGATCATACTTGTGAGTTGCTCAGGGCTGTTTGGGAAACCCTTCCAATGCTGGATTTGTATTTTTAGACTCAGGAGTGTCCATCACAAAATTATGGACCATAGTGGAGGATGGATCTGGATTTGCAAATTGAACTATTCTGTGAGCACTCAATTTGCAGTGGAAAGGATGTATGGTGGATCTTTCCTCATAGGTCACCCTCTGACCTGTATCTTAATCAGTATTACAACAGGACACACCCATGTCTTTTAATGCCATCTGGCCAACGACCTAGCCAAAACAGTATGAGGGACACCATTCTTCCAAAACACTTCCTCTGCATCTCATTTAACAAGCAAAATAACAAAATCCTCTCTGACCCCACAATCCCAAAACCATGCAACCTTTCTTAATCTGTTGTTCATCTTTTTCAAATTGTGCATCCCTATGGGCCTTAACAAAATCATACAATTCCTGTGTAAATGAAGAGGGATCAATATTTCAACAATAATTACAACTAAGACAAGTTGGGGAGTAGCATATCATAACAGCTGGAGGTTCATCAGCAGAGTCAGATTTTTTCAATGCTAAGTCATTTTCAGTGCTAACAATAGCCAGGCCCAGAGCACGTAACAAGTCTCTTGAAGGCAGATTCAGTGGACATTCTGGGACAATAACAAAAGAATGGTGTAATTTTAACACACCAAAGTCCTCACATTCTACTGGACACAAATTGGTCACATTGCATTTTCCTACTACCTCCAATGCAGGTCTTGGTTCTTCAAGACATCTGAAAGGCTTCTGTTGTTGATCTCAATGATGACTCTGTTGTTCCTGTGTCAGACAACATTTCATAGGTAGTGCCATGGGCTGTGATTTTTTTTAAATTGGGAGCTCTCCAGACTTGTAGTTAAGAGAGAGGCAAAACAGGTCAGCAATTTCAGAATCACTTAATAGCGGTCTTTACTCTCCTCTTGACAAATGGTGGCAGAGGTAGTCATAATCTTGATAGTTAATTCTTGTCTCCAAATGGTCTGTTCATGGACACATCGTCAGGTGCTGGGTACGATATTCCTCGTTCATCCCATTCCTCTGACCTTGTGGCAGTGCAGTCTATGGCCCAGTGATCAACTCGACCACACCTCCAACAAACACTGCTTCCCTTTTTACTGTCCGTGGAGAAGCTCTTGCCTCTCCCTCATCCACATCCTTGGCCTCCAACTCTTCCTCTTCCAGGCAGAGTATAATAAGCCGGCTGAACCATCTGGAGCTTCTCAGCTGTTACTTTGGATTTCTTCATTTGTTGGTTTCTTTTCATCCTGATCAACATTCTCAGCATGGATTCAGTAGGCCACTTGACTCAAAGTGGCTTTTGAGTCAAGTGACTTTTTCCCCTGCATCAATGCTGGAGTCCATACAATAGCCAGGAGGCAAGGCATCTCTTGAGTTATCAATGTAGGTTGCTTTAGAGCTTGGCCCATCAAACAAGCATATGGTGGGGTTCCATGGCCAGTAGAGCACATTGCAGCAGCAGTCAATTCACTGTCTTGAATTATGGATGCTCCTCCTGTAAGTGGTAGTTTTTGTCCACAAGGGGGAGCTCCATTTCTCAGAGGAGATGGATATCTTCTTCCTGGACAGACTAATACATAATCCACTTTGTAAACACTGACCATAGCAGTAGAAGGAGGTATTAATTTGGGAAAACTGAAAATGATCTGACTGCCGTGACAGTGTGACAGGCCCTTCGGCCAATGGCATTGCAAACCCCAAGGCATTCCAAAATATACTCGTTGTCCGAATCAGGAGACCCTAAAGGATTAGCGGATCTATTAGCTCATGCAACAATGTAATCTGGGAAAATGGTGCTGTCATTTCCCTCACAAGGGCTTTGGATGTCATCACCATCTTGTCAGGTGTATCTTCCACACACAAATACAAAATGCTTTAATGCTTTTGCACACTTATTAGTCCTCTCTCCATTATCTGCTCCTTTTTCCCACAACTTCAAACTTTCAAATTGCTTTGTCCAGTTGTCATTAACTTTCTTACAGGCCCGTACTTTAGCTTTGTCTTTTTTCTCTACTTTCTGAGAGGCATGATGGAAACTCCCACACTGAGGAAACCCCAAATTTTTATTCCATTGTGGAAAAAACTGTATGGCAACAGAGCCATATTTCTCATACATAACTTTAGCTGGGCCCTTTTTTTTTCCTTTCTCTTTTTCTGCTTGAAGTGACAACAGTACATTTACTGCTTGAACTGAGCACAGTCAATGCTTCTTAGAACACTGAAAAAGGAACTTCATAAGCAAACAATAGCACTGGCCTCTGCACAGCCAGTCTTTCAACACAAATTCTCTCAAGACAAGTAACAAGCAATCATTTCTTTATCATTTAACCTACTCTCTCAGTTTCAATACATATAAGCCACGTTGAGACGTGACAGCCAGACGACAGCTGCTCTGCTGTCTTTCTCCCCCTCTTACATACATACAGAGGGCTTGAGCAGGCAAAAAGGGGAGGGGATAGCCCACACACACCTGAACAAGAGGGGGGAGAGAAATTTCCCCCAAAATCAGAGAGATGGAAAAACTCTCTTATTGAAGTATACCACGTACTCATTAACCAAGCACTCATAGTTTCACTCCTAGATAAAGACATTAACAAGGACTCATTTCCCCTTTTATTCCCTCTCTGCATTTTTCCAGAGCGACTTGAATCTATTCTGCTGAGCACCGTCTCAATACTTCAGCAGGAAAGCAATACATTCATTCTTAGCCATGAAACTTAGAAATTAAAACATCTTATTGCCCTAAAACTATCGTGCACAATAGTACTAGTATTAGTACTATTACTAGTACTATTATTACTAGTAATAGTACTTATAGTATATTTTTCAGCGACTCAACTTCTGTATCTTGTACTGAAAACATCAGCCAGGCCTATACACATTTCTTACACCTTCGTATCACATGAAAACATCAACCTCATTACTGTGTGTGCAAACAACCCTATATACTTATAGAATTTGAAAAGAGCAATCATATGCAATATCCACTCAATTAAAACAGCCAAATAACATAATTTTACCCTTTAATCATATTAAAGGTAAGAGATTTCTTACTGTGGTCTGACGTCTTGAAGTAAAATTCAGGACTTCTCTGAGGTTTTGATTTTGTTAACCCGAGGTTTCCTCAGCCTCCTTGGGCTGTTTGATCAGAGATTGTTGCCTCCCAGAAATCAGCAATTGGGTTAGCAGTTTGGTGGGACCTCCGAATTATATGGCGGAAATTGCTTGTAAAACACTCAGCTCTCCTGAAATACAACACAAAACACTGACTGGTTGAATAAAATATTGTACTATATGGAGCAATAACCTTTACAGGAGTAGGAAGTCAGAGAGATATGCATCTCAGAGGGAAAACAGATTTCAGTATTCATAGTGTTCCAGCAAAAAGACAATTCACACATGATTGGCCCTCTCTTGCTTTCATAAGATATTCAAACTTCCAGACCGTATAAGGAGTCAAAGTCATCATCGACATCACCCTTTATGGTAACCTCAAGTGACCACAAGCAACAAATCAGTAAAAAAAGACACCAGTCTCGGGGACTTTTTTCTCAGGAATGTGCTGATGATGTCTGAACAGCATGCATGTGGCATTTCTAGAGCAACACAGTTACAAAGCCTACAGAGCAGAAAAAACAAATGCAAAGTGAATAAATGATAAAATGTAATGCTTCATGCTAATTTACTTTCACAAAAGGGATAGCAATGGGTTGTTCCATTTCTCCCATCCTTTTCACAGCAGCATTTTGGATCATCAGATCAAGTCAGGTCAACGACTCCCAGCCTTATGGAGCTACATGGACAATGTCACCACTCTCCTTAAGACAGAAGCATGAAACTCCAGACTCCTGAAAAGGCTTGAGGAGATGCTAACATGGGCTTGGATGAAAATAAAACCAGCCCAGTCCCACAGTATCTCAATCTGCAAAGGAGTCATGAATGCCAAATATCCTTCTCAGTCGATGGCAAGAAAATCTGCTTTTAGCGTACCAACCTGTGCATAGCATTGGAAAGCTTTAAACTGCCTGACAAGCACATGGTGGTCATCTGTCACATCCTACCTCTGTGTGACCTCACCTCAACAACAGGTCTGAACATGGACTCAAAAGACAACAATTACATTCGTAAAAGGCTGAGCCATTGGAATCCTTTAGCTTGGGCTACAAACAGGAGAAGGTGAGGCTCCTGTTTGAGCTGAGAGAATCACCTGACCTGTCTGTCCAAAACACCATGGCCCAAGTTCACATAACACACAAGTGGAAAGTGATGCAGACAGCAGACCAGGCCATCAATCAACTGAAACACCAGGAGACTGTTGGATTGCTAACGCTAGGCAGGGCCCACTGTGGATGGGGAAAGATGTTGTCCAAAGCCACAAAGAAGAAAAGCAAAAAAAACCCTGTGATCTCGGAAGTTGTGAAGATGGAAGAGGAGAACTATAAAATCAGAGCTGTGAGCCAACAACAGCAAGGGAGATGGACAACCTGGGAGGCTGTGATCAACAGGGTTGTTAAATGGGCGGATATGTTGAGGATGCCCTAAGCGAGGCTGAGCTTCCTTATCAGGGCCAAATACAACATTCTTCCCAGTCCCTGGAACGTGCACCTCTGGTACAGCTCAGAGAATACCAGCGAACTCTGCAACTCCCTGAACCCCAGCTTGCAGCACATCCTTTCTGGCTGTGAGGCAGCATTGATGCAGGGCCATTATGGATGGCACCACGACCGGATCCAGTGTAAGCTAGCCGAAATCCTTGGGGTACAAAAGCTAGAAGCAAACAAGACCAGCCCAGCAACGTCACAGCGGCTGATCCAGTTGGTCAGGCAAGGGGGTCAGGCTGAGAGTAGCAGCATGAGGGTATGGTCCCTTCTGTCACCTGGAGGTTTGGGACATGAGAGCCGACCTCGACCACCAGTTGAAATTCCCATAAAAGATGACCACAACCTCGCGCTCTCGTCAACCTCTACAAGGAAAGTCATTATGGCTGAATTGACTGTTGGGAAGAGGTAATGGAGGCTGCTTTCAAGAGAAAGAAGGAAAAGTACACAGAGCTTTCAGCTGTGTGCTCACAAACAGGTCGGAGGGCATTCACTTATCCAGTGGAAGTGGGTTGCAGAGGCTACATTGGAAAATCGAACCATTGGTTCCTGAAGTTTATTGGGAACACAGGCTCCACGCTGAATAAGGCTCTCAAAGACCTTGCGAAGGGGGCAGAACAAGGGAGCTTCTTGCTCATGCTCCGAAGAAAGGACAAGGGCTGGGGAAAGCATGGATCCTAGTCCCAGCTGCAGGGGGTGGTAGGGAGACATCCATACCTCTGCTCCACCACTTTGAGATGTTCTGGGATTAAAGGAGCAAAAAATCAGGAAGAGTGGCTCCCGGCTGACAACCCTGCAGCTGGCATAACGGCACCGCTTGAGGTGCGTCAGGCAAAAAGGCCCAGCATGTGTGCCCACCTATGCTCACATCAAACAAGGTGTCTCCAAGGCTCAACACAGATGGATGAGAAAGCTTAAACTGAGAGAGATCTGGAACATCTTACTGTGCAAAATCTCAAGACAAAATAGCTGATCTCAAACTATGCCTACCCATGTGATCATAAATGACCACTACAGAAAAATGTAATTTAAAGCTACAGTACAGTGGACCTGTTGATAGAGCAATCAGATCAGAAAACACCTGTTTCTTGCTCTAAAGGGCAGTTACGAACAACATATTTTGTAGTTTAATGTGGAGGTCTTGTTCAGTCTTCTGTGCAATAAAGGATTATTACCAACATTTATTGTAAACTATTAGCATGTTTACAAGCTGTTTAATCATCCGTTTGTGCTTCTTGATGGCTATTTCCTTTCTAAGCTTATCTAAATCTAGACCCAAATTTGAAAAGTAAAATCGAAATGAGAGTTCTACTGTGTGTTTAAGCTTTAGGCCAAAGCAGAGTTTGACATTATTATAGCCTCAGGAAGCAACGTATTCAGACATGTCTTACTTTAACCCAAACATTGTATGACTTGACATCCAGCCACCAATGACTGATTCACCAGCAACATTTTGGTCAAAAACAGGAAGGAGGGTTGATGATTATTTTTATTGTTCAGGGAAACAAAAAGGTCTGGAAAGGTTCGACCAGGTGATGGGTATAATAAAGTGCTTGGTATCAACATTTAAGTAACTGTTGAGTTTTTCATTATTTAACGATGGCAACAGTCTTTCCCTAACCATAACCCAGAGTTGTAGTTGACTAATCTTAACGACACCTGAGCTATACTGTAGTGAGAGGGACATGATGTTTCCAGGAATTTAAAGGATGAGTCTGAAGATATTCTATACTTTTCTTCCAGTCAATAAATCCCATGTGCAGAGTCAGACCAACAATGAATGTGTTCTACTAAGTGTTGTTTGTGTATCCAAAACCTGATATATCTTACTCCCCTGTGTCATAGAGCTCCATCATTGTCCAAAAATGATCAAAAACACATCAATGAGCCACACGGTTGCACTGGGTATGACATGTTCCGTCAATTCCATGAATACACACACTGTCGTTTATTCAGGGGAGGAAGAGAAATTGTACTCAAGTAAAAGTACTATTACTTTAAAGACATTTTACTCAAGTAGAAGTGAATTTACTTGTGTGAAAATAAAAAAGTCAATAATAAACATGAATAAACATTACTACAGCAAATTTCAATGTACATATATATGCTGTTCTGGGTGAGAACCACACTGAAACCAACCAGTAAATTGTAGACAGACATTTTGCAGCTTATGCATACAAATGGTTATCAGTTACAATTATAGAACCAGAAAATAAGAAAAAAGTCAAAGACAAACAAAAATGACCAACAATAAATAAAAAGCATGGACACTACAGCAGGTGTCCATAGACTTTATCTAGAGATATCCATTTATCCATTTTCTGCCACTTATCTGAAGTTGGGTCGCACAGCAGGCTAAGCAAGGTAGTCCAGACACCTCTCTCTCCAGCAACTTTTTTCAGCTCCTCCTGGGAGATTCTGATGCCAGGCCAGATGAGATATATAGTCTCTCCAGTGTGTTCTGGGTCTACCCCAGGGTCCCCCAGTTGGACGTGTCCGGAAAGCCTCCAGTGTCAGGAGGCATACCGATCACATGCCCGAACCACCTCAACTGGCTCCTTTCAATGCCAAGGAGTAGTGGCTCAACTCCAAGAGCTCCCTCCGGACGTTTGAGCTCCTTACCCTATCTATAAGTGTGAGCCCAGCAACCGTGTAGAGGAAATTCATTTTGGCCACTTGTATCCCTGATCTCATTCTTTCGGTCACTACCCAAAGCTCATGACGGGTTGGAATGTAGATTGACTGGGAAATTGACAGCTTTGCCTTTTGGCTCAGATCCCTTTAAAGCACAACAGTCCTGTAAAAGGCCTGCACTGCTGCTGATGCAGCACCAATCTACATAAATTAAAAAGCCTTTCACTTCTTTATAGAATTAACCACAGAATGTATAAATAATGTAAACTCAGTGGCTGCAGCCACAAACATAAAAAAACAGTTTTTACACAGTGTAGTGCACACACAAAATGCTATGTTGCTAGTGGTTGTTGATGTCCTACTTTGGACAATGAGTTACATCAATCAGTGATTTGTTGTTCCACTCACCTGCTTGAAAGTCATTCTGCGAATCTTTTGCACTGCAAATTCCTCCACTATCTGCCCTAGTTTAACTTCTCTGCTCATTCATTCTCAATGCAAAATATAACCAGTCCACTGAGCTCAGTGAGCGCTCTGTAGTAACAACAATAATTGTCAAAAACAGTAGAAAGGTGGTGCACACCTCACTGAAGCTAGAAGTTCCTCAAAGAAGATAGAATTGATAGCTTTAGGGCCCACCATGAGCATTTTAGTATTTAGCATTTAGGCAGACGCAGTATGCACCTGTTGGTCACATAACATTTTGGGTGTGTTTGATATTGGTCGCATAGTGTAATTACCAGGTGATGCATTAAATCAGTGACTAATGAAGGTAGATGGCCACACAATGACACCATTCTTTATTTTATTGCATAGTTGTGCATTTTTTGTGCTGTTCACAAACTGCCACATAGGCTTAAGTGTGAACGCACTCCTTTCTCCCTGTGACACCCGCTCCCCTCTGTCATTTAGAACACGTATCTAGACTCTGAAGTGAGAGCGGCTGAGAGTCGCTCCTTGTCTTAATGGAGCTCTTCCCGCAGACACTCCAGCAGCTTCCTCTCTGCTGTAGCTGCTGATTTGACTCCTTTCTTTTAATCCATTCTCACATGGTTTATCATGACTTCATCATGTGTCTTTAATTTAGTGTAATTCGCTAAAAAAGACTTAAGTATGAGCTAAATTACTCATGTTTAAAAATACTCAAAAAAGTATAAGTACACAAAAAAACCCTTTACTTCCTCCCGAGTCTAGTTTGACTCAATCCTACATGCACTGTCCCACCACCCCAAATACTCACTTGAGCATCAAATGGAGATTATTTTGCTGTTGAAAATAGTCCCCAACCAAACCATTATTTCCTCCTGTTTGAGTAACATTGGATAAAATCTACATTGACCAGCTTTTTTAGGAAATAACTGAGCCTTTTTCAAAATGAAACTATTTAGAGACTGACAACACATTTTTGGTTTGGGTATTTTCTTCGGACTCTTGGGGTTGATAATAGAAAAATATAGCATATAACGAGTTTTATCATTTAACCAAGAGGTTTAGCCAAAACAACCAAGAAGAAGTTAGACTGGGAGCAGCAGAAGTTTTTTTTTTTTTTACAACTCAAGCATGTGATGACGTGATGCCTTTTACCCTCTATATCTATCCTGTGGAAATACAGTGGACAGCTTGGCCACTGCATTGACTCTGAGCAGTGATGCTTAAAGTGTTTTTTGTACCTGTATGTAATATCCTACAGGAAAAATTATTTTTTTTACATGTTTTTGATGAGTCAGACCTAATGGTTTGTCAGCCTTCAGGTCAAAAGTTCAAAAGTTTAACTGAATTTAAACTGAAGTTCCACATAATAAATAGAGATAAATCTAGATCGTAGGTAGAAAGTAGACAAGCGGCCACTACTGCAGTGGCCCCTCACTTGTTAATCCTTGCATATAACACTCTGGTGTAATTAAAGTTTAAAGGTGGAGTAGGCAAAAATCTGTAACGAACAAAAAAAACCCCTGCCAGCATATGACATTAAAGCCATCCTCCTGCAGGTCTCCCCCCTCCCCCCGTCTGTCCTAAACCACTCCCATTGGATGGGCATGGGCACACGCACGTGCTTCATACGTGCCCGAGCAGAAGCTTGATTGATTGGCTTAACCATACGCTACTGCCAGCGAGCCAGTCCGGGGCCTCACTGTGTGACCCAGCTTTTTCGAAGAACATTTCCTTCAATTGCCATGGCCAAGTATCAGTTCAGAAAAGACACTGTCATAGACTACAAGTAGCTACTGTGAACAAATTTGAACATATAAATGGAATACAAACAGCATTTATGCTTAGTGTACATAATGATAGAGACAGATGACAACAAAAGCTAAAGTAACGTTAGCCAATAGTTCCAATATTGGGAATTTTTCCTTTTAAAAGCTAAATAAAATCCATCATTTATTTTGAAGATGAAATAAAAGGTAAACTTTTGAAACAATGTAGTACAATGATTTATTCAATCTATAGCATCGCTAACTCTCAAGCCAACAGCTCAAAATTTGAAGTAGTCTCTCAAGTAACGTAATTTTCTAAACACTCCCTTGATAACTACTGTCTTTTATCAACAAATAGTAGATACACATCTGAAAAAAAATGAAGTCATGACAATGTTTGTCATATTGCGAAAATGTGTAACTTTACACTTGTTACATATATATTACTGACAAAGCACTGCGGACTCAGATGTTAAATATGTCCTGGAGCAGCTAGCTATGGATAGGTGGAATACCACATAGCCCAGCATCCTGCAGAGGGTCATCGGGCCTCTGGCTTCTTACACGTGGCATGCCTGCTGTGATGCAGCTGTGGAGGATGGCCCTCTGGAGTTCAGGAATGTTGCCATAGTCCATGTCGATCTTCACTGTGTACAGGCTCCACTTCGTGACATCCTATTGAACAGCTATCTGACACATTGAAATTAGAATATGACCAAAACAGGAAAAGATGGTTACTAACATAACATTGCATGTAAATTTGGAAAATTGTAACAACGCAAGAATAATATTCAATATGATTATTCTACATTAGTGCTTCATATTGTCAACATGGTCTGCAGCATGAACATGTATAGTTTTCAGCCCCGATGTATCATTGGTGTGTGAGTATGTGTGTAGAAAGCACCGTATGTATAGGAAAGAGCATTGTATGAATGTGTGTGTGAATGGGTGAATGTGTCAGAGGTGTAAAGCGCTTTGAGTGGTCGATTAGACTAGAAAAGCGCTATATAACTGCAGTCCATATAAAACTAACACACTTCTGTTTTAATAGGTACATTGTTATTAATTTTAAGAACTTAAAATGAAAGCTCAATGGAGCTATCAGCTTTTCTTTGCACTGGATGATGGACACGATGATTATAATCCAAACCGGCAAGTAGGGCAAGAGCTGAATAGACAGGCTCGGTGAAGCTGAATCTTTTGCTGGCATACATTAAATTGTGGTTATGAAAGGACTCGAGTTCTGCTGTAGACCTAAACAGTGAAAACCAAGTATTGGCTCTTTCATATTATCATGAAATTCAAAGGCTTAAAAATACATTAGTTGAAAAATACAGTCACAATCAGTGGTGGACAGTAAAAAAATGGACATGCACAAATTACAATTTTCTGTATTTTAGAGACTTGTCAGGAAGCTACCCACTCTCTGCATGATCCTTCCCAAGATTTCCTCCCTTTTTCCTCCCTATGTGGACTTGTAGGGAGTTTTTTTTTTTTTTACATTAACTATGTAAAACCTATGACCACATACCTAAAGCCCAGATACTTCTCAGCTTCCACCAACCAGCATGCATTTAGCACTATCTCAGAGAGTGCTTTGTGTTTTGTGTTCAACAGATCCCTTCTCTATCCACTCCAGGAGCCCCCTCGTGTTCACCTTTGAAGTGATAGAGTATGCCAGCCCATGTCCTAAGAGGACAATAATGCATCAACAATGTTTCTACACATTAACAGCTGAAAATGATGTCTGTAGCTGTTATGAGATATTTCTGGCCCCCCAAGTGTAGCATCATAAATAACACTTAATGTAATAATAATAATAATAATAATAAGATAATGATAATAATGGTAATCTTTAAATATAAAGGACTTTATAAACTCATGTTATAAAGTGCTTCACACAGAGAAGCAAATTAAAATAAGCAGGCGATACAAAGCAACAAAGTTAAAACAAGCAGATCATAGAGACAATTAGAGTAAGAAACAATACAATATAACCAGCAAAAGCGCAATCTATAAAAAAAATTATAAAATCCATTAAAAAAAATCTTAATCAAGTAATCTGGGTAGTCAATAAAATTAAGTAAAATCGTGAAAAGCTCTTTGATAAAAGTGTGTTTTAAGAAGACATTTAAAAGAAGTCACTGATTCTTCTGACCTGATTTCCTCAGGCAACTTGTTCCAGAGTTTCAGGGCTCTTACTGCAAATGCTCTGTCACATCTAGTTTTCAGCTTTGCCTCGGGAACAACTAAAAGACCTTGGCCCGAGGATCTCTTGACATCACGAAGGCAGTCATGTAGTGAACTCACCCCTCCAGGATCAGTGGCTCTAATGGGCAGGTACATCTGCGTGTCATCGGTATAACAATGAAAGGAAATACCATGTCTATTAATAATTTATCCAAGGGGAAGCATGAAAAAAAGAAATTAAAATTGGTCCCAAAACTGACACCATACTTAGGAGGAGCAAAAGATGACAAGTAGAGAGACACATAACCTCCTATTTGACAGGTATGAAAGGAAACACTCCTGGCTGTGCCAGATATTCCTACCCAGTGCCTCAGCCTGTCTAACAGAATGCTGTGTTCGACAGTATCAAAAGCAGCTTTAAGGTCCAGAAGAACAATGACTGTGCAAATCCTGTCATTGCCGTACATTAAAAGGTCATTAGTTACCCTGAGAAGGGTGGTTTCAGTGCTATGATGTTTGCAAAAGCCAGATTGAAATTTCCCCAAAATATTATCATTTTATGCTGTTAAAAAGTAACTGCTGAGACAACTATTTTTCTAAAATTTTTGACATATAAAGAAGTTTGGAGATTGGTCTGTAGTTCTGGAGGACTGTAGGATCCAGTCCAGGTTTTTTTTAAAAGAGGTTGTAAACAAGCAGTTTTGAAATAATCTGGATTACAACCATTAGATGAAGCAAGCAGGGCCAAATAGATACTTTGATCCTAAGAAAAACCTGGACTGGAGGACACTTTCATTTGAGATACTATCTAAAAGCTCAGACATGGAAATGGGGGAGAAGTGGTTTAAGGTGTTCTGGGGTGATTGATAAACATTGCAACGTGTGTCATAAATTGTAATAGAAGCTCTGATGGACTAGATTTACCAGCTGATCGACAGTCTTGAATACAAATCTTTGGTCATGCTGATGGGCAGCAAGAAGATCAGAGAAGTATTTAGCTCAGGCATTTTTAACCATATTATTGTAGTGGAGTAGTAACTCCATATTTTCATAATGTATTTGGAGACCTGACCTCTTCCATTTCCTCTCTGCTTTCCTGCACTCCAATTTACAATTACGAATATTATGATCTATCCAGGGCTGTTTCTGTTGCATAGACTTTGACCTGATTTTAAAAGGAGTGATGAAATTCAATACTGATTTACATGCCGAGTTAAAACAGCTGGTAACTTCATTGGTATTACAGAGTTCAGACTGGAATGGACCATGTTGATTAAAAAGTGTACAGAACCTTTATGGTCAGAGACACTCATGTCTATAGTATCCATGGTGGGGACCCTCATACCCAAGGTAAAAACAAGGTCCAAAGTGTGGCCATGGTTATTTGTTTGTCCACAAACATACTGTTTATGGTTGAGGGATGGCTTGATGTTTGAAAAATCTGCAGCTTAAAAATTTGAAGAGCTATCAACATGAATATTAAAATCACCACAAACAACTATATTGTACTTTAAACAAGTGTGGATGAGAAATCAGGAAAATTTGCTAAAAAGCTGCGGATCGATTTTAGAGAGCAATACATTAAAACAAATAAAATCGGATGGAGAGTTTAAAGAGGAAAACTTCAAAAGAGGAAACGTTGTTGCATGGAATCTGATGGCAATTCAAATGGTTTCTAAAAATGTTTAATAGGTCATCACCCTGACAAATGTTTCGGGGTTTGCTAAAATAATTACAATGTGGAGGACACAGTTCAATAAGCTGGTAGTGATCATGAGTTTGTAACCAAGACTCAGTGCAAAACACAACATCAAAAGTAGCAGAAAAAATAAATTTTTAAATATTTAAAATGTAATTTTACTGGTAAGAAAACTAAAAAGCCATCCTAAAAATAAAGGGACTAGAGGCAATAATAGATGGAGAAGCATTTACTGCTGGTGGTCCAGAGGTACAAGTTATGTACTGAAGATTGCTTTTTGTTGACCTGCTTAATGATAAAAGGTGGATAAGTCAGTCTATTCTGTACATAGTAGTAGAAGTCATCATCTCTGAAAATTAGAGAGTCAAGTTTAAATCAAAATTAACCAGAGAGAGGGCTGCATCTGTCTTGACAATTTCAGCTGGTTTCCTGATGATCCAGCGTAGCTCCCTCTCTCACCCCGGCAGCTCCCGAGCAGCCAGGGCGGCTGGGTAACTGTCCGTAACAAGAAGCTTAGCCCTAAGCAGAAGCCCATGGTTCGTCACCGACAAGTTTCATGTTTCAAACAGATTCTCCCCACTCAGCGACACACCCGCTGAGAAACCAATTTTGGTTTTTGGCAGCTCTATTTTGAGAAACAAGAAGTTAGTGACACCACTGTCAATTGCATTCCTGGGGCCCGAGCGGGTGACGTTGAATCCTATTTAAAACTGCTGGCTACGGATAAACGTAAATATAGTAAGATTGTTAGTCACATCGGTGGTAACGACACCCAATTACGCCAATCGGAGGTTACATAAAAATTAATGTTGGGTCGGTGTGTACATATGCAAAACACAATGTCAGATTCTGGAGTTATCCCTGGGCACCTGCCTAATCAGAACAGCGATGACATGTATAGCCTTATGTCATCATTCAACCGCTGGCTGTCGAGGTGGAGTCGAGCAAATGATGTGGACTTTGGAGATAAGTGGCGGACTTTCTGGGGAAGACCTGTTCTGATTAGGAGAGACAGCATAAATCTGACTGAGTTTATTAGTAGACCAAAACCATGACAACCCAGACCTGAGACCAGGAGGCAGAGTAGCAGTCTAACATGCTTCTCTGTGCTTCCAGTACAGCAGTCACCCACCAAAACCCCCATAGAGACTGTGTTTGCCCCCCCACCTCCTAAATTAACTAACTCAGAAATAAACATAGGAGGAGTTGTACACAGAAACCTAATAAAAATTAAGACCACCATTGCAGAAGTACAACAAAATAGGAGAATTAAATGTGGACTCTTAAACATTTGATCTCTGCCATCTAAAGATGTACTAGTAAATAATCTAATATCTGATCATTTTATTGATATATATTAGTCTCACTGAAACCTGGCTGTGTCATGATGAATATGTCAGCCTAAATGAATCCACTCCCCGAGTCATATTAATACTCACATTCCTCCAGGCACTGTCCGAGGAGGTGGAGTTGTAGCCATTTTCAACTCAAGCCTAATAATCGACCCTAAACCTAAACTCAATTATAATTCATTCAAAAGCCTGGTTCTGAGTCTTACACATCCATCATGGAAAACCTTAAAGCCTGTTCTAGTACTTATAGTGTACCGTGATCCTGGCCCATACTCTGAATTTTTATCTGAATTCTCAGAGTTTGTATTAAGTTTAGTTCTTGGCACAGATAAACTAAATATAGTGGGTGATTTTAATATTCGTGTGGATGCTGATAATTAGCCTTAGCACTGCGTCTATCTCATTATTAGACTCACTTGACCTTCTTCTGACTTATGGCATCAAAATTGAAAATTTAATAGTTTTTCCACAGAATCCTCTTTTATCAAACCATTATTTAATAACTTTTTGAAACCTGTTACTGGACTACACACTATTAGGCAAAAATGTATTTTCTAGATGTCTATCTGATAGTATAGTAGGTAAATTTAAGGAACTGATTCCATCAGCACTTAATTCACCGCCATGTTTCAATATAACAGAGGACTCCTATGCTAACTTTAGTCCCTCTCAAATTGATCATCTTGTTGATAGAGCTGCAGGTTCAATGAGAATGACACTCGACTCTATTGCCCCTCTAAAAAAGAAGATAATAAAACAAAGGAGGTTAGCTCCACAATTTAACTCCCAAACCCGTATATTAAAGCAAACTACGCAAAAACTTAAAAGGATATGGCATTCTACCAAACCAAAGAATCCCACTTAGCCTGGCAGGATAGTCTTACATCATATAGGAAGACCCTCTGTAATGCCAGAGCAGCCTATTAATCATTTTTAATAGAGGAAAATAAAAACAACCCTCGGTTTCTTTTCAGCACTGTAGCCAGGCTGTCAGAGTCATAGCTCTATTGAACCATGTATTCCTATAGCTCTCAGTAGTGACCATTTCATGAGCTTCTTTCATGTTAAAATTCTAACTATTAGAGAGAAAATTCACCACTCCAGCCCTTAAACGGCACCGACTTATCTTCAAACACAGGAACCTTAGAAACAGCTGTGCAACCTTATGTATACCTAGACAGTTTCTCTCCCACTGACCTTCACCAACTAACTTAAATAATGTCTTCATCTAAACCATAAACTTGGTTCTTAGACCCCATCCCAACTAGGCTGCTTAAGGAAGTTTTACCCTTTGTGAGCACCTCTTTACTCGATATAATCAATATGTCTTTATTAACAGGCTATGTACCACAGTCCTCAAAACAGCTGTAATTAAACTTCTTCTTAAAAAGCCTACTCTTGATCCAGTTGTTTTAGCCAACTGTAGAACCATATCTAACCTCCCCTTTCTCTCTGTGATCCTTGAGAAAACTGTTGCCAACCAGTTGTGTGACTTTTTATATGATAATAGTTTATTTGAGGATTTTCAGTCAGGATTTAGACTGCATTATAGCATAGAGACAGCACTGGTGAAAGTTACAAATGAGCTTCTAATTGCGGTGGACAAAGGACTTGTCTTGCTAGATCTTAGTGCTGTATTTGACAATATTGATCATCACATCTTATTACACACACTGAAACATTTTACTGGGATTAAAGGACGCGCTCTAAGCTGCTTAAAGTCCTATTTGTTAGATCGATTTCATTTTGTGCACGTTAACGATAAATCCTTCATATATGCAAAAGTTAGTTACAGAGTTCCACAAGTTTCTGTGCTTGGACCAGTTCTACTCACCTTATATATGCTTCCTTTTAGGCAATGTTATTAGGAAACACTCCATAAACTTCCATTTTTATGCAGATGATACCCAGTTGTATTTGTCAGTGAAGCTTGGTGAAAGCAATCAGTTAGCTGAACTTCAAGCTTTGCCTTAAGAACATAAAGACCTGGATGACCAGCAACTTTCTGCTATTAAACTCAGACAAAATTGAAGTTATTCTGCTTGCCCCCCAACACCTTATAAACAACTTATCTAATGTAAAAGTTACTCTGGATGGCTTTGCCCCGGCGTCCAGAACCACTATTAGGAATCTTGGAGTTCTCTTCAAGGACTGCCTTGTTTCACCTACATAACATTGCAAAAATCAAGCACATCCTTTCTCAAAAAAATGCAGAAAACCTAGTCCATGCTTTTGTTTCTTCTAGGCTGGATTATTGCAACTCCTTATTATCAGGCAGTCCCAACAAATCTTGAAATACTCTCCAGCTGATCCAGAATGCTGCAGCGCGAGTACTGACAGGAACAATGAAAAGAGATCATATTTCTCCTGTTTTAGCTTCTCTGCATTGGCTTAGAGTAAAGTTTAAAATCCTCCTCCTCACCTACAAAGTCCTTAATGGTCAGGCACCATAATATCTGTAACAGTTTATTGTACCCTATTACTCCCAGAACTGAGGCTTACTTGTGGTTCCTAGAGTCTCCAAAAGTAGAATGGGAGGCAGAGCCTCCATTTATCAGGCTCCTCTACTGTGCAAGCATCTTCCAGTCCAGGGTCTGGGAGGCAGACACCCTGTTTACATTTAAGAGGAGGCTTCGTCTTTGATAAAGCTTACAGTTAGGGCTGGCCCAGGCTTGTCTTGAACCATCCCCCTAATTGATGCTATAGGCCTCGACTGCCGGGGGACTTCCCATGATGCACCAAGCTCCTCTTTCCTCCTCTTCCTCGCCATCTGCACGCATTCATATGGCATCAGTGTTCATCACTAACTTAACTTCTTCTTTCTCCCGTAGGTTTGTGCTTTCTCGTCTCTCTCATCTCTCTTCCTGTCACTTTTTGCAAGTATTTAATATTTGCAAGAGAACAATAATGGGAAAAAAACATAAGGATACAAATAATGAAGAACATCTCAGTGATTACATAGTAGCTAATATTTTAACAATATTCCGATTATATCAGCAATAATGTGGTATTATCAGCATAAAAATCAGCATAAAATTCCTGCAACTATATATAAATAACGGTTAAAATTAAGGTAGTCTAATATTTTCAGGGAAAAGACTTCTAGTAAAGTGATACTAATATTATTGAAGATATGTTGTGACCTTGTTTTATAATTTGACAATTTGCTTCATTAGTGCAATACCTAAATGCATTTTAAGCTTAAGTCTGCTTGTCGCTATTATAGTAGCTCTGTAAGTTCTCCTTTTTCTGGATCGACATGTTTTTGACCTGAATTTACTCTAAATAAATGAAGCTAATTAAGTCACTCTACACAGCCACCTGATTTGTGCATTTGATATTTTTGTGTCCTTCCACCAATGGATGAGCAGCAAATCTCACTCCAAATTTCATGGGACACTAGTAAAGAGATAAAGACTGACATGCTGACAGATTTTGATGCAAAGTGGATCCTATTTGAAGTAGTCTGAGCAGCATTCAGAATTCCTTAACAACTTTGGAAGAAAAAGTTATTTTGTTAGAGCAGCATGTTGGGGCTAATGAAGATAATGTGCATGAGTTTGTCGGTTCAACAGCTAGAGAAACACAACTCCTACCTGATGGACAAAGTTGATGACTTAGAGAATTGAAGCCGACGCTCTAATCTCTGCTTCGTCTGGAGTTCAAGAGTCCGCTGAAGGTAATGACATCAACAATCTCACAGTTTCTAGAACAACTTCACCTGTCTGCCGATCAATGAGAAGGTCAACTACTCTCCAACTCTCTTACAAAGCAACAGAGCCAGTCCCAGGTCTATCATGATCAAACTTCTTAACTCACAAGATAAGGTGAAAATCCTTCGCCTTGCCAGGGAGAAAATGCTAGAGTATAAAAGGGCTTGCATCTACATCTATCCAGACTTCAGTGCTGACTTGACGAGGAGGTGCAAGAGCTTTGATCCTGTCAAATGCAAGCTTTGTGATCCCAATATGAAGTGCTTTCTCTGTTATCCTCGCATGCTGTGTGTTATTGTTGATGGAAAACAGCAGCGTTTCATCTGCCGCAAAGAGGCTGCAGCACACTAGCCTTAAGATGACAGTCCGAAAAACTTACTCTTTTTCTACACTTTCTTTTTTTCTTCTGGTGTTGTACTGTGCAGTCTCAGTTGTCGTTTTTGTTTGTTTACATCCTGTCTTCTCAAAGCTGATTGTGTCAATTCTTCTTTATTTTCTTCTTCGGCACGTTAGAGCCTACCAGCATATTATTACCGCCCCTAGGTGTTAACGTTAAATGCTGTTTGTGAAGTACCTTTTTTTCTTTTTTTATTTGAGCTACACTTTCTTCCTCTTTTTCATATTATGCAAATTGAGTCTTGAGTTGAACAGATGGTTTTTACCTACACAGTTTGGTTTACTCACAAAAATGCTCTGGGATCTGGTGTCTGGGGTTGCTGGATCACTCTTGAAGGGTGTTGCTGGTTTGTGTTTGTTTTATTTGTGTTCATGTGTTTTGTGTATCTACTCTACTATCACCATTAACCTTGTAATCTTTATAACCCCGTATTGCAGTGTTGGATCCAATTACTTTTAAGTCTTTGCTTGATCAGCAATAGTGCCATTGTTAATTTTTGCTGGCAGACTGGATGATGTTAAAGCGTTTAAAATCATTCTTGAGTCTTGTGCCTAAAACTGACTTGGTTGTCATGCATAAGCTTGACATCATTACGCTCTATGAAACATGGCTCTACAGTAACATCTCAGATAATTATTACATTATTACAAATTACAAATTATGTTCGATATAAATCTGATGTGCTCCAGGGGTTGAGGTGTCGCTTTCTGTTATAGTATCTGACTAAATCAAACCCACAGTCAAGCCCCTACATTTTGGATGCATTTTTTGTTAAGGTAATTTTTTATTCAAATAAATGTATAACTATTGGTAAACCCTCATCTTTGCCTGCAGAGTCCTTTTATTACCTGTGCTCCACCATCAATTCCCTTTCCAGTAGAAATAAATCATTTTTTCCAGGTGATTTCAACAAAAAACGGTTAGATAAGTCATTTGGCAAAGAAAAAAAAATAATTTGTCGTCTAAATGTTACCTGACTAATTAATGAGCCTACTTGAATCCCCCCTAGAACCAATCTCTGCTTGACTGGATACTTGTTTCCCACCCAGATAGAATCTTAAGCATAGGTGTTATGTCTGATTGCTTCAGTGATCATTCAGTTGTCTAATATGTATAGAAAATCAAACTACTTAAATCACCACCAAGACTAATCAAAACCAGACAACACAAGAAAATCGAATTTAGATGTATTTATTAATGATTTGATTAATATTAACTGGGGCAGATGCCAATTAATACCTAATGTTCAAGATGCCTCGGAATTTATCTACACTGAGTAAATTGAAGTTGTAGACAAACATGATCCTTGGAAAACTGCTAAAGTCAAGGGCAAACATCTCCCTTGGATTGGCCTTGAATTAATTATTCTCTTTAGGCAGAGGGACAAAGCTTGGTCAACATTCCGTCAAACAAGGGATAATGCTGATTGAGAATTACACCTAGCAGCCACAACATTAAAGCCAGTTACCAGTTTCAGTCTTGCTGAATGGTGTATATATACAGTATATGTACAGCTAAACCTTATCTACCACAATTTCAAGTTTCTCTTCAGTCTGATTTCAACAACTTACAAGACTGGTTTTACAGAATAAACTATAGCTCAACAAAACAAAGTTGTCTATCATGATCTTTGGTACCAGACAGAAACTCAAATCCAAATCTGCTTCTTGTGTTTTAACATGTAATGACGGCACTCGTCTGCATAAAGTGGACAATATGAAATATCTCGTTATATGGCTTTATTACAAACTTTCATTCTAATCATATATTGATCGTTTCTTACGTAAAGTCAACTTTGGAATTAATGTTTTACATCAATCTCGAATTTGCTTTACACATAGGGTTTGTAAGAAACTTGCCTCTCAACTTATACTTTAGATTCCTCACTATTTTGATGTTGTCTATCAAAACGCATTAAAATCAGACCTCGTTCCACTTAATGAAGCAAATGATAGATTCTACAGATTTGCCCTCAGTTGTCATTTTCTTACTCATCAATGTACAATGTATCAGCTTCAGTTTCTATTTAAATGTATTTATTTCAATTATCCTCCTTATTTACAACCGTATCTTGTAATTTTTACTTCAGATGATCAAATTAGGCACTCTGCTCAGCTGTATTTATCTGTCTCTTGTGCTAAAAAACAATGGCAAAAGAGCTTTTGTCTTTAAAGCATCAGAAGTTTGGAATACTTTACCTGTTGATATTAGATCCATTTCATCACTTGTTTTTAAGCATTCCCCATCTTCTTACTTTGAGATGTACTGCTCTTGTTATCAATGAAGCTGTTACTGTTTATATGTTCTGTTTATACCTTATGTGTATACCTGACGTTGGATGGTACACCCCAAGGGGTTTTTCCTGTTAAATAAATCTGAATAACATTTGTAAGAAAATTCAGATGGTCATAGTAATCAGGTCTGGAATTTGTAAAACCCAATGTTTCTACTCAGGCAAGCCAATAGAGACAAAGTTTTCCACATTTTGCCCCTCATCCACACCCACTCCATACATAAGCAACATCAGTTGTATACAATAATATATTTACACAATAATACTCTGTAGGTTCCACTGTAATTACAGAAGGACATATATCTCTGTGGTAATTAGGCCTACCTTGTTTGAATTTGATCAGTCAGTTTGTGTTGTTGCACAGGGACATAATGCTAATCCTGTCCTGAAAAGCGGGGAGTATCTGCTCTTCCTCTCTCTTCACCATCAGTCTCTTCATCTCGGTCTGTATCTCTCCCCTTCCTAAAGCTGAGGTTTGATTGATGCAGTTCTGTAAGTGCTATGCTAAGGCAACTGGACTTACTTGAAGTTCTTGAAGACGTTTTGCCTCTCATCTGAAAGGTTTCTTCAGTTCTACCTGGCTATTGGGGAGTTCCAGGTTCGTCATTTTCACATGCATTTCAACCCTTTACATAAGCTGAATTGAAAGAAAAGCATTTCATCAGTCTGACATTGGATGGATGGAATTTACGTTAGCTACCTAGCTGGCAACTTAATTCACTCAAGTGAAACTAACTAGCCGGCATCATGATGGATGGCCATTATTTAATGTAGCATGACCACACAGGAGCTATTCGTCAGATGATCTCTGGGGATGGATGCCTTTGAACTACAAGCAGTCTGCTAGTAAAATTCTCTACTTACCTGTATCAGACTGCCTGTCCGGTTTGTTGACATAATGATAGAAGCACTGTGTTGAGTAAAGATTTTGTAGTAAGATCATTCACTATACCCACCCACCCACACACAAGTAACGAGGCTGGTGATCAGATGAGAAAGTTGGATTGTCTTGGCATTGCACAATATCTTTGCAGCACCAAAGTAGTTATTTTGATTGAAAAAATGTTATTGATATAAATTGTAAAAAAGAATTGGAACTTGTGGAACACCCTTAGTTACATAACAAAGCTTAATTTAATTACTTACTCACTTAATTTTAATCTCATATTAATTTAGACCTGAAATCTCCAAATGACTTGAGCTCTTAGATAACTTTTACAAAGGTCTCAGACCTTAATTAGCTTCTAAGGGCTGTGGCTTTTTCACAATCATCATTAGGAAAGGCCCTAAAGCCCTGCCAAGCTTAATGCTGCTTGATAATGATGTTTTTGTCAAATACTTGAATAATACTAACCCAGAGCAACAACTGCTTGTCTACTGTTTGGTGATCTTTAGTGTTTACCTGCCAGATTATCATAAACTGACCTTGTGCTGTTTGTTTCACTCCAAGCAGCTCTCATACACAGTAAATGCTGCTGCTTTTTCATGAGTCTTTTTAGGTTTGCTAAAAGTGTAAGTTTCCAGAAGATATTTTCACTTTTTATCTTTCCACACACTTATTAGCTGACATTAGCTGAAATTAGCCAACATTTCCCAAGTATAACCGTCTGAGTGTTTCCTTACCTTACAGCACTAACACTCAACACAAGTGGATATTATTAACAGTTATTGCAGTTATTGCCACACCTTTCATTGCACCGCCCTCAAAGCTTATCCTAAATAGAATTACTGTTAAACTTAACATGGAGCAATATACGAGTCCATGCATATGTAAGCTCTTGGCTCTGGTCCCAAAAAAGCCTTTAGAGAGGAAAAATGCACAGTGGTCACTGGATGTGGAGGAGGAAATGGCCGTGGTATGACTAAGCCAAGACAAGCCGACTCAGTGGGCTACATTCTAATAACCCATCTCTGACTTGGAGACGATTGGGTACAATGGGGAGCCAAACAGTCTGTTAATCCCAACTTGGCTCTTTTGATTCTGTCAGACAGTGTTTCCTGCAGTTTCTGATAGCCTGACAAGTTGTATAAATCAACTGTCTAGGGTTCAACGGCACTGTGCGAACAGTGTTTTTATAGAAACTGTATATTCATGTGAAATTGTAGCAGGAATTCATTTATTTCCTGGTTTAAACACTTGGCCTCTCTACTTTGTTCCGGGGAAGAAGATGACCTTTAGTTGAGTTTCCAAATCTTTTAATCAGGACAGAGATGTCCCGCATGGCGTGAGTTGGAGGAGTACATGTTATGTGGGCTTATTTGCACCACTCCACTAAGAAACCAGTGGGCTTTATTAATGATAGTGAGTCAACATTTCCTGTGTTACAACACAGCAAGGCTCTTGATTTAATGATGCATGTACAGCATGTACAGTTCATTTAGTACACTATTCACTAAGAACCCATTATTTTCAATGTTTTATTTACAATAACTCAAATTTATAAGAGTAAACAGATGTCATGACAACCACAATATACAGTACTTAAATTAAAAATTCCAACATTTAGGGCATTTATTTAACTAAAAGTAAAATATCAGAATGCTCCTCACTGGGTGGTAAAGGGGCAAGTTTGGATAAAAACTGTGCCCTTTGCTCAAGCATGTATAGCAAGTTGAAGGAAATGGAGTGTCTCAATTCTTTGTCCCACTGTCTAGTACCACTAGTCCGTTTTTCGGCCAATTATGCCAAAATGTATAATGCATCTAATCCTCAAACTGCAGTCTTGCTTTTGAGGGGTTTATGTCTCATTACCCTTGAGTGTTGTTGCTATATGCTTATACTTCAATAGTGATTCATGAAGATCCCCCTCAGTTCCAAATTATTTAGGGGCGCTTTCACACCTAATCTTTCATAGCCAGACCGCAGAATAGCCTGACTGCAGCCATTATCATTCTGCTAAAGTGGAAAAAAATGCTCTGGCTTGTTTGTGACTGGTTTAGAGAAATACAATTGTCTTTGGCAGTGCTTAGCCCAGGACACATTGACGGTGCAAAATAGTGTCAGGAGGGAACTGGTTTTGGTGGAATGTTTGCACGTAGGGAGATGAGCACTGCCATTAAAATGGCTAACTCTCCGCAAAAGAAAACACCACAAAAAAAAGTAGAAGACGTACAATGTATGGTGGACTGAGTGATACGACTTTTACTGGTAAGAAAGACAAACATAACTTGATAATCAGTGCCCTAGAGGTGAAGCCTGCCTATACTTTAGCTCTGAAGGAGCTCATTTGACTCATTAAAGATGATTTGCTAGCTGCAGAAATTTATAAAACGGATATCACAGAAGCTCATGTGAAGTGTAACAGATTGGTGCATTGGTCAATTCAATGTCACTGGTGCATGCTGCTGCCAGAGTACTAGAGGTTGCTGTTGTTTTTTCCCATAGCCCCAAGGCCTGATGACGTAAAGGGCCTACGAGGGTCAGGGGAAAAAAATAAAATTCAGAGGGAGAAAAAAAAAAAGTCATGCTTTACTTTGTGTGGTACATACTATCTACTAATTCCAGATAGTAATGAATTTGAGCTGTAACATTGGCTAGGGCTAGACTTACAAATGTTAACTATTACCATCCCAGAGCCTAGCTGCCTAGCATTGGATAATGTGGTAACACTTTATAATAATACAAATCATATACTTAAGTAATGCTATGACTCAGGATGATTTAACTTACTTCATGAATTACTGCAGGATGTATCACAAATTCCTGTTGCTCACACAAATGATCAAGTCACTATGACTTAATGTTTGACTTTATGTGTAGATGTGTAGGTGCAGAATGGGAGGAGACTGCTGCGTGAAATACACAGCCAATGACAGGCTTATACAAACAGTCCACATCCTGTGAGTCAGACTATTTCACACCTAACTTGTTTGGGTCCTTTCCAATAACTCCTGTGTGTTTGGTGCAGTCCTTTCAGGCTGGTGAAAGCGTTCAGTCAAACTCGGGTGTGGACCAAAATACCAGATTGAGACCACCTGAAAAGGAGGGTTTTAGTACAGTCAAGTTACAGTTGGACTATGGTGTGGTCCGTTTGTGATGTAAACGCAAAGTAGACCAATGTGATTTTAGCATGAATTCAAAAGCTAAAAAGGTGTTAAGCATATCTTGTGATTGTGCATTGGCAAGAAAGTGAGAAATGAAAAGTAATGCTGATGATACAGGATAAGAATTATCAAACTGTCCATTGACAAGGTTAGTCATCAGTAACTATGATTTACACATCTTGGATTGTTTGTAATAAGTCAGTGTGAATAAGAAATAGACCATCTGTTTTTGTTTTTTTTTTGTTTTGTTTTTTTTCCCTTGGTTTGGACCATCTAAATGGTTAGTTGGGACATGAGAGTCCTGGAGACCTGGAACCTGGCATGGGAATGTTGCTCACAGAGGAATATCTGACAGTTGGATAACACAACTTAGCCCACCTGAGGATAGACTAAAACAGCAATGTGGGACCATTACCACCATTATAGTTTTTGGTAAAAATCCTTCTCATCACCCAACACTTCCCCAAAGAGTAGACAAATACCTAAACTGCAGTACTAGTGATGGGTAGTAGGGATACTGTCCTCCCAGAAAAAAGACATCCATTTGTTCAAATCCTTAAAATGCTTTTCCTGATAAGTGACTGCTTGTGTTTTTGTCTAATTATTGATTGCTTTCTCAAAGGTAGAAGTTATATGGTGTTGTTACAGTGCCACAAAGATCTACAGAAGGTACAAAAGTCCAGAGTGTACAAAATCAGATCGAAGTTCGCACCCAGTCTCCTACAAACATTTAATTATGGCTTCTTGCGTGTGTATGTGTGTGTGAGTATGTAAGTATGGGTTTGTAAGTAAGGAAAGAAATAATGTTCCCCATCGATCAACTTACCTACAAACATTTGTATATGGGTGTACAAAAAGAAAAACAAAGTCTCTATGTGTATGAATGTATATATAGCTATGTGTGTATATGCATATGTGTGTATGTATGTATGCTTGTAGGTATATGGTGTGCTCAGACATATGTGTGCGTGCACATGTGTGTGCGTATGAGTACGCATGTTTCTGTAGGTAAGGAAAAAAATATAATTACCCGTCTATCAATTGACGACCGTTTGTATACTTGAGTGTGAAATTTATGTATGTATCAGTGTATATCTAAGGTCCTCAGTCACCCACCAGGCATGTGTGTGTGTGGGTGGGTGTGTATGTGTGTGTGTGAGATAGAAAGAGAGAGAGAAAGAGTAGGTGCACATAGATATGTTATTTTTATTTGTCATCATTATTATCACTATAGGGTTTTTTTTCTTTGTGTATGTGTGTATCAGATGTGTGTAGGTATGTTTGTATAGGCCCTTATCAGCACTTATGGATAGATTGTTCAAAGTTACTTTTTTTCAACAGAACTGGAGTTAAAACAGAACACCCAGGTTACACCCAACTGCCGCTGACTGATGCACCAAAATGCTCCATCTTTTTGTACACTATGTCTTTATGTATCTAAGTGTTAGTGTCTCTTTGTTTATTGTCACAGCTTTTTCTTGCTTTCGTTTTGCTTGTCTGTTTTCCTCCCACCTCCTCAGTGTCATGTCTCTCCTGTTTGGAAAGATTGTATAGAGCAGCATTATCAGGATGTAATCAAATCAATAAACAAATCTAATGCCCACAGCACTAAAGTTTATCAGCTGGTATGTGTGTAGCATTAACTCACCGGCAAAATACCAAAATTATGAATTACCTCAAAAAACTAAATGCCGGCGTGTGTTTACTAAAAAAAACATTATCAGACAATGAACATCGGAAGTAAAAAAAACCACAACATTTCAATCAAATATGCTTTGACGATATAATTCCAAAAAAGGTCAAAAGGCTTTGATTCTGATTAATAAAATCACACCACTAATTCACAAACACACCATAACAGACCCAGATGGGCGCTATGTCATAATCAATGGAACAATCAATAACATCAATATAGCAATTACAAGTATCTATGGCCACAGAGGACCCAATATTCTATTACGACTTCTTTACATCATTAAAAGATTTTTCCAACTTCAATTATAATCATTTTTGGCGACTTCAACACAGTTACCAACCCAACAGAACAGTTCACCAACCTCACATCATACCAGAAACTGGCAGTCAACACAGATGATCAACAGAACACGGTGGATCTTGGTCCTGGTGATAATTGGAGGTTACAAAACCAATCAGCTAGGGAAACCTATTTCTCTCCATCCATCAATCATTTCACGAATTGACCACTTCTTAACAAGCAATTCCATTGTGCCCCAATGAGATTCATAATGCAAAAAAAAAAAAAATAGACGCCAAAACCAACCCAAAGTGGCAATTTAACACATCCTTACTCAAAGATAAAGAATTTTATTTATACTTCAAGAGAGAATGGACATTTTTTATGGAAACAAATGACTCAGCAAATACTTCACCAAAACTCAACGTTATTTACAATACATCCAATTAAAACATTCAAGTCAAGGAAAAAACCCACATGGAACGAACACCAATACTAGACAGCATCAAGTGGGAATGTGTATGTGTGTATCAGATGTGTGTAGGTATGTTTGTATAGGCCCTTATCAGCACTTATGGATAGATTGTTCAAAGTTACTTTTTTTCAACAGAACTGGAGTTAAAACAGAACACCCAGGTTACACCCAACTGCCGCTGACTGATGCACCAAAATGCTCCATCTTTTTGTACACTATGTCTTTATGTATCTAAGTGTTAGTGTCTCTTTGTTTATTGCCACAGCTTTTTCTTGCTTTCGTTTTGCTTGTCTGTTTTCCTCCCACCTCCTCAGTGTCATGTCTCTCCTGTTTGGAAAGATTGTATAGAGCAGCATTATCAGGATGTAATCAAATCAATAAACAAATCTAATGCCCACAGCACTAAAGTTTATCAGCTGGAATGTGTGTAGCATTAACTCACCGGCAAAATACCAAAATTATGAATTACCTCAAAAAACTAAATGCCGACGTGTGTTTACTAAAAAAAAAAACATTATCAGACAATGAACATCGGAAGTAAAAAAAAACCCACAACATTTCAATCAAATATGCTTTGACGCATATAATTCCAAAAAAAGGTCAAAAGGCTTTGATTCTGATTAATAAAATCACACCACTAATTCACAAACACACCATAACAGACCCAGATGGGCGCTATGTCATAATCAATGGAACAATCAATAACATCAATATAGCAATTACAAGTATCTATGGCCACAGAGGACCCAATATTCTATTACGACTTCTTTACATCATTAAAAGATTTTTCCAACTTCAATTATAATCATTTTTGGCGACTTCAACACAGTTACCAACCCAACAGAACAGTTCACCAACCTCACATCATACCAGAAACTGGCAGTCAACACAGATGATCAACAGAACACGGTGGATCTTGGTCCTGGCGATAATTGGAGGTTACAAAACCAATCAGCTAGGGAAACCTATTTCTCTCCATCCATCAATCATTTCACGAATTGACCACTTCTTAACAAGCAATTCCATTGTGCCCCAATCAGATTTATAATGCAAAAAAAAAAAAAAAAAAATAGACGCCAAAACCAACCCAAAATGGCAATTTAACACATCCTTACTCAAAGATAAAGAATTTTATTTATACTTCAAGAGAGAATGGACATTTTTTATGGAAACAAATGACTCAGCAAATACTTCACCAAAACTCAACGTTATTTACAATACATCCAATTAAAACATTCGAGTCCAGGAAAAAACCCACATGGAACGAACACCAATACTAGACAGCATCAAGTGGGAATGTGTATGTGTGTATGTATAAGCAGAAAGAAATAATAATACTAAACCAAACCCCTCCTGCAAAACTCATCTGGAATGCATCCAAGCCCAAACAGATAACGCTCCCCACTTGTTTTTTTTCGTTTGTTGTTGCTGTTTTCTCCTCTTCCTTTTCTTCACAGGCTGTCCCCTGTTACCTTTTATGTTTTATAAACCAATATCATCGCTTGTTACCTTTGTATTTGTTTGTATATCTATATATGTATGCACTAAATGTGTGCACTAAATGGTGAACAGATCAGAAAACATATCACAAATCAGTTGTTTTTCTAAGGCTTGCATAAGTCATTTAGGAAGTCTGTCCTGTTACATCCCGCCCTGCTCTTGAGGAAATATCTGACTTTGTTTCTTGTTTAGTTTCCCTGTGCTTCCTTTGTGTTTTATTTTGAAATCACGTACCTGACGTGTATATGTTTTGCTTCCTACTTCCTGTGTGTTTCCTGCCTTTGTGATTGTCTGCCCTACCCTGATTAGTTTCACCTGCATCTCACTGTCTTCCCCTCACTTGAGTATTTAGTCTGAATGTTCCCCTCCCTCAGTGCCAGTTCATTATGTTCTTTATGTTGTTCCCAGTGTCAAGAATTTTACCTTTGTCTCAAGAGTTCAAGTGTTTTGTTTTTCTAGTCTCTTGTTTTTTTTTTTTCTGGTTTTGTATCCTTGTTTGTTCTTGGACCTCCAGTGTATTTCCTAGTGTTTATCTCCTGGTTTTTGGATCCTTGCTAGTTTTGGACTTGTAGGGCAGTTAACCTTTTGTTGTTAAATTTTGGTTTTGCCCTCCTGTTATGTTGAAAAAAGAAAATTACATCCATTATGTTATGGGTCAAATTAACCTGCACTTTTTTTACACTCACAAACAAAATAATGATTTAAAAGGTTTAAGTGTTAATTATCAATACTGAGTCAAATGTTCCAAAGTTGGGTAAGCGTTCCTGTCCTAGTATTGTTAAATGGTGTTTTGACCTCTAATTAGGCCCGGCAGAGGGTATCAAGCAGTCATGAATCTATCTAGCCCTCTGACAGTTGACATTTTCTAAGCCTAACCTAAGCTGCCTTTAAATCCCACTCTCACACAAACAAGCAGGTACTCTGTGGCTTGACCTGGCCTTATATCTACATTGTTTCTGCCTCGGCTAACCTAGTCAAGTCAAATTTTATTTATTTAGACCATTATATTAACTATCTGTAGAGCATACGACACTCTCAGTCCTTAGACCCTTAAATTGGATAAGGAAAAACTTCCAAAAATAAAAACCTTCTGAATAAAATAATAATAGTAATAATAAAAACATTTCTGACGGGAAAATGGAATGGAATAGCAACACAGGAAGGATCCCTCTTAAAGAATGGACAGACATGCAATAGATGTTGGTCGTACAGAATAGAGAAGCATAGGCAGAGTGCATGGAACACAATGTTGCACCGGTGACGTGGTATTTCCATGGGGTGCACTAAGGTTTGATATCTTGGTGACTCACTGTGTCCCCAGTGGGAGGAGAGACACAGTAAAGGGTTGGTCGATGCCAATATAGCAGTGTACTGCAATCTTGGTGGTCTGCTGCTCACCTGCTCTGAGCAGGTCAACAGCTCAGCACACTTTTATTCCAAAATATTTTGGTCACTTTATTTGGTAAAGTTACACCTATAGCATATGGTGTCACACCTGTCTTTCCACTTTTACTCTGTTTTTCAACCAGCTGACAAGTGATCACCCAGACAAAAAGGTTTCATTCTGACTATGGTATCAATGCCAGGCAGAATAAATATTAATGAGAGATTCCTACCGATTCTTTAATCCACAACAACTAACAGTCTTTACTGACCATGACCACCAGACTTCCATCTGCAGTTTCTAATTGGATTGATTGTTGACTGTTAAACCACAATTACTCAAAGTCTCATGAAAAATCCTAGATCAATCAAAACTTATTGTTACACTAATTACTCCCTCAGGACTGTCTGTTCCTGCCAGTCCTCCCCCGGTGTCTCCATTTAAAACACTGGCTAACCGGGGCAGCGACTGGGCACGTCATCTTCTTTTTAATTAGTCTGGCCAAAGTGTTGCCTGGAGCCCCCCAAGTTTACTTAGAATACAGAAAGACATGTAGCTTTGATCACCAGCATGATGTGATAGACACGGTCTAGGATTATAGTGGTGTTTCCAGAAACTAAAGAGTGTTCTTTTTAAAATCCCAATTTATTTGTTTATCAGGATCACATTTATAAAGATTCAACAGTAACTATGTAGTACCCAGATTGTCAGCAATTATTTCTGTGTATAAAAGAGTTAAATCAAATTGAGTTACACTTTAAAAATAATTCCACAAATAAAAAAATACAACATTAAAAAAAACAAGACCATTTATTTTACTTCACTACAACGGTATTTAACTGCAGATGGTTATTGTATGATCGTCACAGCCTCTAATAACCCACATTTAACGTATGATAATGTATTCTGCCCTTTGTATGCAAGTGCACCATGGTAGGTGAACCTTCCCACCAAAATACCAAAATTGTATTTGCCAAACCCTGAACACACTGGGTAAGGCACACTTTGCGATTTGCACCACACCTAAGGGATCATGAAAACGGAGCCTTAAGAGTCTTCAGTCACACTGACAGATTTGTGAGGTTGTGCTTCAACACTACTTTGAGCTAAATGCTAACATCAGCATGCTAACATGCTCACAATGACAATGCTATAATGCCGATGATAACTACAGTAAGTAATGCTTATCATGTTCGCCATTTTAGTTTTGCACATTAGCATGCTAACATTGATAATTAAAACTTAATACAAAGTAAAACTGAGGCTGATGGGAATCTCATTAGTTTTGCAGGTATTTGGTCATAAGTATTGGACAAATTTAAATTTCGACCTGATGACCCAGTTCTATACAGTATATACTGTACTGCATACTATTTTTCATAGTGTACTGGTTTAGCTGTTAGTATACCAAAAAAAAATCAACCTACATGTCTTTGTTTAGAGTTTTAGTTTTTTTTTTTTTTCATTTCACAGAACCTTTCTGGAGCTGATTAACCAGCATCCACAATTATGTGAATTTTTTACAGCTGTGAACAGCTTCTCCATTTTCTTTGTACCTTGTGTTATGTGAGAATAGTATGAACAACACACTTAATCAACTATATTTCCTAATCATATTGTCTGGTTTGAGTATACTTAATGGTAAATTGAGTGTAAATTTCTTGACAATGCATTCAATAGTTATCAAGACATTTTATTCAAAACCACAAATGTATACCTCAAGGTAGTGCCAGAGGAAAAGTCAGGGGATCACCAAGTTAGTAAGATTCATCCTCTGGTGACCATGAATGTCAGTACAAAATTTCATATCAACCAATCAAACTGTTGTTGAGATATTTCAGAAGACTCAAAGTGGTCCACCTCAAATGCAGCCTCACACTGCTTAGGGATTTTTACAAGATGAGAAATATCCCCATAAACTTAGAATCAACAACCGTGTGTCCTAACTGCGAATTCCAAACTGTACATTACATGGATGTGGTGTGTGTGCATTCCTAATCACAGGGTCTCCCCTAACATACTGCATGTCTCCGCCATCTGTTATAATTTAATTCCTGGCATTCCTTGACCACCATGAATTTTTTATCATTATTTTCAGGCTTCTGCATTCCTGACGAATGGTGCAGAGCTGATGAACTGGATTTCTTACATCACCTTAGTCTAATTTGTTAACCACCTCAAAAGTGTTAAGAAGCTCAACCTAGTATTGCAGCGAAAAAGAGAATTTGCAAGTGTCATTTTTCTTCATCCACGTCCACCTGGCTTATATGTATCTGCAGAATGTTCAGAGTTGAACCATTAATCATCTTTTTCTTTTGAGCAGATGAAGTGGTTCAAATGTAAAATACAGTTGAGATTCCTGTGCCAGCTGAAAGCATGTTCATCATTTTCAGCCTTCAGAAGGCAGGAATTACTTAAGCAGACATGTTTGAAGCAAACAGCATAATGAGAGTCAGAACCATCTCCAGGTAGCAGAGCAATAAAAATTGAATATTTTTCACAGCTCTCTGTGAAATGTGTAGCAGAGGTGGCTGGGAATCGCATTACTACATGTCTGAAAGAGCTGATAGTACCCTATTACCCCAGTAGAACACTGTGCTCCCAGAATGCAGGCTTGCTTGTGGTTCCTAGAGTCTCCAAAAGTAGAATGGGAGAACGGAGTAGAAAGCCTTCAGTTATCAGGCTCCTCTTCTGTGGAACCATCTTCCAGTTCGGGTCCGGGAGGCAGACACCCTTTCCACATTTAAGAGTAGGCTTATAACCTTCCTTTTTGATAAAGCTTATAGTTAGGGCTGGCCCAGGCTTGTCTTGAACCCCCCCCCAATTATGCTGTTATACGCCTAGACTGCGGGGAGACTTCCCATGATGCACTGAGCTCCTCTGTCCTCCTTTTTCTCTCCATCTGTACACATTCATATCCCATCAATGCTCGTTACTAACTTGACTTCTTCTCTCTCCCGTAGTTTTGTCGTCTGTTCCTCCGTTCTTCCGCTTCCTCTCGCTTTCTGCAGGTATTTCTACCCCTGGTGCTAGAAAGTCTGGATCTGTGACTGCAAACCACCTACTGCCCCCATTATCCTACTCAACACCCACTGCCTCAAATATTATAATTATCAACTATTATTAAATTAATTATTATAATTCTTAGTTTTACTATTAGTTTTAGAGCTTTAAAGGCTTTTTTTCTTTTCCCGAATGGTCCTCTGTCAGCTTTAAAAAGCCTCCTAAACCACAGAAGAGGCTAACAATCAGCTCGTGCAGCACTCTGCAAGCTTACACGGAGAGCACTGGTGGTAGTTGGAGAAGTTGTGTGTTGATGGGTTCCATCAGTGTTTTCATTTTGGCCTCAATGTTTTGGACAGCTACACAACAAAAAGTCATGCTGGTCTTCAAACCTGAACATGTGCTTCTTCTCTGTTCTGTCTGTTGGTGTCACAAGTTAATGAATATATTCTCCAGGGTCACTGGGGTTGTATCATATCCTGGCATATATTGGGTATATATCAGAGGGATATCCTAAGTACGTAGTCAGTGTAAAATATACCATTAATTCTTTAGGTTAGCATATCATATGTTCATCATGTTTTGATTCAGACCCTCCAGGCAGCTACTACCCATCCATCCATCCATCCATTCATTTCATTTCAGTATCAATTTAGGAAGATAATCCATCACAGTAACAATTTTACTTTATGTATTTATCTAATATTGTCACATAGTATTGGGGTTGCAAGCTACAGTTTTCTAAGCCACCATTTTTTTTAATAATCACCTGCTGTGTATTAGAAAAGTCTAACCATTTTATAGATGAATCCCAGACATAATAATGTTCATTGAGCACCATCCCTTTCCCTCAATAAACTAATCACAGCTAAGCACAAACCTCAATTATCTTTCTTCTCTTATTCTTCGGCTGTTGAGTTCCTATATGTGAACTATATGTTAACTACAAAAACCCCTTGAAGTTGGTCAAAATATGTACCTAGGTTATATTCAACAGTAAGACTTGGTATACTGATCATGTTGATGGTGTCAGTTTCATTCTATTTCCAAATCCTAAAACAAATCTAGTTAAAAGTCACGATTGGATTAAGCTGTGCAACAGATCTCAGAGCGAGCTCTATATCACTCTATACTATATCACATCCATACACTCACACAAGATTTATCAGTCTCATTTAACATTAATTTTTCTCTTTCTCTTTTTATATTGTTATATTTAGCTATTTACTCCCTATTTGCACATACATGCAAACACACATATGTGCATATACAGAGGTTTAACTTTGGCTTCAGAACTGTGTGCAGGGCACAATAAAGTCAGAGGTTCTGCAATTAAGAAGAAAACAGTGAATGTCATTTCCAGTGTTTAAATGTATTTATATTAATCTAGGAAATATTAAATAATGATGAACTCTGTAATTCCCAATAATAATGGTAGCATTTCCTTTTTGGTGTTATCTTTCTTATGTTAATGTTAATGTCTGCATTGTTATTGCACTAACTCTACATAAAATCATGCTTAGTTTCCCATTCAATCTCCAACCGCAATCTCCACAAACAACGCAGGTACAAACATGTATCCAACCTGAAAGGCAAAACCCAGGACAAATGTGTGAACAAAGTGTGGCCGATATTGAATTGACATATATACACCATACAGTCTATTCCACGTGAGCTGTCTCACTGAAATACAGTTAGAGTAAACTCCGAACCCCCTGAACTTTCCCAAGGACCAGCACATGTACAGTATATGTCTGCTATTTTTAATTCAAACAGAATAGTAGTGGGGGTGTTTCATGAAAAAACTAAACTCAAAAAGACAGCTCTGTGTGTACACAGGCATTGAAATCAAAAGGTTGCTGTTTGTGACTGTTGGCTTTAAACCAGAGCTTGTCCAAGGGTTAGCCACTGTCATTCAGTCAGCTAAGACTGGATTTATCTTTTTTTTTTTCCTGAATCTATACCTCTCTGGCTGTCGTCTGAGGCCTGTTGTAATATTGTAATGGAAATGGCTTGGCAGAAGGAGGCATTGAAGGTATATTTTTGAGTTCTGGGAAACCCTGACATGTAAAGATTGTTGTCTGTGTGAGTATATACCTGTACGCACTGATGCTTGAAAGATATAAAATGATGCATTATATAATTATTATTTAATTACCTTCAAGTTGGAGTGGTGGATTAAGTTTTGGAGATGGGGACATATAGATGGGGGCTATCCAGCATTGTTTTGGGAATGGGGTGGAAGAAATGATTGATATTTACACTATGATGCATACAGTTTTTCAGTATATGTTGAGTGAACTGTTGCACATCTACTGTACAAATTAAATACTGATTTTTAAACTGGTGTGAACTAGTGCTGCCTTGAAGGGAATCCACAAAGCTGTAGAAACTCTGTTCCTAAATCATCAATCATGTAAGATAATTCCTCACTACATACATAAAGTTAGGTCCATAAGTATTTTGACAGTGACACAATTGACTCTGTACACCACCACAATGGATTTGAAACGACGCCATCAAGATGTGATTGAAGTGTAGACTTTCAGCTTTAACTGAAGGGGTTTAACAAAAATATTGCATTAACCATTTAGGAATTATAGCCATTGTTACACACTCATGAACAGATGCTCAAAAGTAATTGGACAATTGACAACTGATCTGTTTCATGGCCAGGTGTGACCAGTTCCCTCATTATTTCATGAGAAACTAAGCAGATAAAAGGTCTAGAGTTAATCCCAAGTGTTGAATTTGTATTTGGTAGCTGTTCATGGGAACTCTCAATATGTGGTCCAAAGAAGTGTCGATGCAAGTGAAGGAGGCCATCATTAGGCTGAAAAACAAAACAAACCTATCAGACAGATGGTAGAAACTTTTGGAATGGCCAAATCAATAATGTGGTACATTCTTAAAAAGAAGGAATGGACTGGCTCAGCAACACCAAAAGACCTGTAAGATCACAGAAGACAATTAAAATGGATGATCGCAGAATTCTTTTCTTTGTGAAGAGAAACCCTTCACAACATCTAAACAGGTCTAGAACACTCTCAAGGAGGCAGGTGTATCATTATCAAAGTCTACAATCAAGAGACGCCTTCATGAATGTAAACACAGAGATTTTACCACAAGGTGCAAAACACTGGTAACTAGCCAAATTGGCTTTGACAAAAAACATTTTAAAAAGCCTGCCCAGGTCTGGAACAAGATTCTTTGGACAGATGAAACCAAGATTAATGTCAGGTTTAAGCAACCTAAAACAGATATAAACACAATAATGAGGCAGGACACAGAGTGGTGAGGTTATATGCAAGGAGAACAGACAGAGAGTGCTCAGTTACAGTCTCCAACCCGCTCTGAGTTTCTCAGCCGTCTACCTCGCTCTTTTATTTCCATAGGGTGGTTCTTTGTCACATAATCATATGTCAGCATAGTTGCACAATCTCGTCTTAGAAGCAGGGTGCTTCCTGCTTGTCTCAGAGACAGAACAATCTGTTTTGTCTTGATTAGGGAAGTAACTGCTTTGCAGCTGCAGATACTCCCGAGCACATAGCCTTCAAGAGTGCAGACAACAACAGATAATGATTGCTTACAGTTACTTGAGCAAAGCGTGGGATAACTTATGTACATTTTTCTAACAATTAACTTGTACCAAACTGATTGGAAGAGAAGAGTATGGAGAAGGAAAGGAACGGCTCATGATCCAAAGCCACCACATCATCTGTCAAACTTGATGGAGGCAGTGTTATGGCATGGGCATGTATGGCTGCCAATGAAAATGGGTCACCGGTGTTTATTGATGATGTGTCTGCTGATAGAAGTAGCAGGATGAATACTGAAGTGTATAGTTTTATACTACCTGCTCAGATTCAGCCAAATGCTGCAAAACTGATAGGACGGTGCTTGACGGTACAGATGGATAATGACCCAAAACATACTGAGAAAGAAACCCAAGAGGCAAAGAAATGGAATATTCATCAATTGCCAAGTCAGTCACCTGACCTCAACCCAACAGAGCATGTTTTTTCAGTTACTGAAGACAAAACTGAGGGCAGAAAGAACCACAAACAAGCAGCAAATGAAGGCAGCTGCAGTAAAGGCCTGGCAAAGCATCTGAAGAGAGGAAACTCCGCATTTGGTGATGTCCATTTGTTCTAGACTTCAGGCAGTCATTGACTGTAATGGATTTTCATCCAAGTATTAAAACTAATCCTTGCATTTATAAGTATGTTCGTTTTTCCAATTAAACCTCCGAAAATGAGGGACTATGTATAAAAATGGCTGTAATTATTAAACGGTTAATTTTGTTAAATTCCTTGAATTAAAGCTGAAAGTCTACATGTCAATCACATCTTGATTCGTCTGTTCAAATCCGTTGTGAGTGTGGCAAAACTACGAAAATTGTCTGCCTGTCCAAATACCTATGCACCTAAATGTATGCCTCAATCAAAAGCCATGTCAGCTGAAACTCACCTCTCTGAAAGGCTCTTAATCGATTTCCAAGTACAAAAGAGAGAACTATGGTGTGCCTGAAAATCCCTCTAATACCTGAATATGATGAGAAGTTTTGCTGAAAAACTTTGATGTGGCAAAGAGTTATTTATTTTCCTTTTATGCAATTTTACTTACAAAAGTTGTAACTGTATCCATCTGGCACATCCTATAAATATCATTCTGCAGAGAACCCATCTTTTTAAATATTAACTAGACACCGGGGGATGAAATGTGTTTTACAAACTGAAGAACAATTTTTGAAGGTTGTAAAGTTGATTTATTCATTTTCATTTTTAAGATTTTAACAGCACTGCTCTGGCTGTTCACTGAGGCAATATGTACAAGAAAGTTTGGCTCACAACTTCTGTGTGCCACTGCTGCATAAATGATAACATCTGGTCTTACAGTAACTTCAGCAAATCTTCCCTGTTTTAGTTTAGCTTCGATCTGGAAACACAATGATTCTTACTGCAACAAAGTCCCCTGGGGCAAGAAACACAAGCAGTCGGATGATCAAACAGTTGTAAACAAACCAGCAGTCTTTCCTGATTATCAAACTTTATCTTGGGGTCAAATTTAGAGTGAACATACTCAAAATATGACTGATAGTGCACAGTTAGACTGTGTGCACAACTACAGTAAGTACAGTAGTCAAAGCTGAAGCAGGAAGTCAGTCTGTAAACTGTCATGGATGTTCACAACTGATAGCTTAGGTAATAATTTCACTGTACACCTTTGTTTTTTCTTCCAAATAATTTACAGTATATGCCGCATATGTTAACATAGTGCTCTAACCTGCTCACCTAACCTCATACAGAAAAACTGTAAAACTGTAATCTGGCTAATGCGCTGACCTTGCTTCATGATACAGGCTGCTGATGCTGGTAGTGCTGGCCAAGACACACTGGATTTATACAGGGCAGCGGTGGCTGATCAATAAAGGTTTAATGGGTATACAAACAGTGCACATGTCATTTATTAGTTCCTGAGTACATGGGATAAAAGGAGTAAAAAATATAGAATTTTAGATTACTAATTTTATTACAGAAAAAAGCAGAAGCCTAGGGCAGCAGTGGCAGTTCATGTGCGATGGATAGCCTACACTGTGCAGGTTTTTCTTCCAATGGCAGACTCCACCCACTGATTAGCTCCCCTTGAAGTACAGGAGAAGAATTCATCTGTGAATTCACCTGCTTTGGTGATCAGCTTGACTGAAAAACCTGCAGACTCTGGATTTCTCATGGCACATGGTCCTGTCTTAAGGTTAATTTATCTCTTCTGCAAATCTGCGTGACATAAATTTTGACATCTTCTCATGTCCCCCAGGCTACATGCAGACAAAAGTGTGAACACGTCAGTGTATGCATACACCGAATGTACGGTAGCATTAACAGAACACTGTTTTAGGTTAAGTGAAAATAAATAGGTCAACAGATAAGAGAGTGAAGTTCCAGACTGAAATTTCACTAAGCTGCTTTACAACAACAATTAACACCTCTTATATGCTTCAAAAAGTATGAATGTGTTTCATTTTGGCCTGAAACAATACCTACATGTTGCAAGGATCCCAAAAGTTCACAAATTGCTTGTACTATCTAAGGTGTATTCTAGTTGAGTTGAGCAGATTTTAATTATCTTTTAATATACTGGAGCTGTTCATTATACATGTTTTATTATTGTGGAAATGTAAACTGTGCCACTTTGCAGAGTATCCATGTGAAATGAGATACAGAGTCAGTTTGCTCCCAGTAAAAGAGCTGTTAACATAAGTGTTTCTTCAATAATTATGTTGATGCAGCACTTTCCCCCCCTGCACAGCCCTAATTAATTCAATACCTCAGGCTGTTTGGAGCAGTTTGATTCTATAGGCCACTGAAATGATCAATACATATTCGGTGCTCAATGCTTGGCTGAGCCTTAAGGGTGTCTCTGCTTCTGGTTCTTTCAGACAGTGACACAGCATGCTGTTTTACTGTTCAGCGGAAACAAAGGATGTATATGTTCATTTAAAATACCCCGTCAAGTAAAAATCAAAAAACCCTTTGCAAAAGCACTTATTTTTCCACTTTGTGACTCATTTCTGTAGGTACTGCAACAACACTTTCTCCTAGAAATTCCATTTATATACAACTAAACTGCAACTGCAACAGCAATTATGTTGTGTAGGAAACATAACTATGAGCAAATTATGTTTCCATAAACGTAATGAGAATATGTTGTTAATTTACGTATTTGACAAGTCACATATACGATGATGCTGGAAATATCAGTAAAAAGTTCACAGACAATGTATTTGTTGTGAGCAAAAACAGAACAGAAAACAGAAAAAGCTCAAAGTGACTTGAGACGCAACCTGTTTATTTTCATTTAACCAAAGTCACGATCTTTCCTTAACCTTAAATGGATGCGAACCTTGGTCTCTGGGACGACAGTAGTGTGCTTGTATGCCTACCATCCACACCAACCCCTTCCAGGCAGCTCCACTGCCCTTAATAAATGTAGTGCTTCATTCGTCCAAAAAGAATGTGTAGTTTATTAGATGGTGAGGATGATGTGAAGAGGATGAAGGAGACTCCGCTGACACCGTCTTGATTGCATATAAAGTTTTATTACAAAGAAGTACAGTGTCAAATCAAGCATCTGCAGATCTGCTCGTGAGAGGGTGTGAAGCCAATGAACCACTCTGAAAATCAGCCTTGACCACTGACTCTTAAATAAGGCAGTTGTTTTCCTAAGAAATGCCACTAATGTATGGTTTCAATCACAAAGCATTAACTCCCTTTTCAGACTGGGAGGCATCCTCTGAGGTCCCCCCGACCTAGGGCCTCTATGATAACACATACATTTAGCGCTGCATATTTAACCTTACACCTCAAATATTTTTTCCAGCAATTACAATTATAAAAGTTTAGTTGTATATGAATTTAATTTCTAGGAGACTGGGTTTACTTTAAATACTGTCCTTCACTCTGTTGTGCAGTTGCAATGTGCTGTCACTTGTGTTTATAATCCATCCAGAGTGTTTTTGGACTTTTGAAGACTAATAAAATGCATTAATCACTGCTTTATGTCCTTATTTATTTATCATTGTTAGAACCCTGGCTAAAGGGAAGCAACATAGGAATTGAACAACACTTATGATTTGCAAAGCAAAGTTTATTACAAACAAAGAAGAGGAAGATAAGAAGAAGAAGAAGATAACAAAAGAAACAGAAAGTGGCGGCCAGTAGCCCTTTAGGAGAACTGACTTGGTAGCAAAGCCTGCAGACCCCGCTCTGTCAATACAATCATCCAAGCGGGGAAGAGGATAGCAATTGGGCTTGGTGACAGAGTTTCAGTGAAAAACTAAGTGTTTAATCTGAGTTAACAAGCAGGCATAGAACCCCCACTATATAGCCTTGGCTCAAGGAAAGCAACATAGGAGTCAAACAACACCCATGATTTGCAAAGTAAAGTTCATTACAAACAATGTAAACAAAAGATAACAAAAGAATTAGAAAGTGATGGCTGGTAGCAATGCTGCCGATACTGGCTGCAGTGTGTGAGAGAGCGTGGATGGGGCTTGACATGGGTTTTTCAAGGCCAGTAAGCAGGTGCCAGAAATCAAGAGGAGTGACAGCGAGAGGAGTTTCCATTTTAGCTGCAAAACACAGCACAAAGGTTTGGACTTAACTATACAAACAACTCTTTACTGTTTTTCAACCCGATAACCACACAAGAACATTGATATTGATTCTGATTCTGCAAACCCTGGATTATATAATTATAATATGATATATTAATATAATATAATATTGTATGATATTTAATGACTTTTTTTCAATGTCCAATGCCAATGTTTTTAAAATTCTCACTTCCTACAATACCTGCACACGACAATGGCAGTATGGTTAATTTTAATCAGGTCACCCCATGAAAATCAGATGTTCTACACACCGATCCACCACCACGACCTCCTCATCTTTAAATTTCTCCTCTATACATAAAAAACACTCCTACTTCACACTACTTCCTGCGCTGGCACTAAACTCTGTCACAGTTGCTTTCAGTTATTCGTTCATTCTCTGCCTACCTTTGCCATTTCCACTAACTGTCCTTTAATTACAGATCCTGACACTCATACCTGCCCTTCCTGTCTTTCCTTCTCACCTGATTCCCCACATCCTCCTGCACATCTGTTCCCCATTCCCTCATTTGCTCCCTTGTATAGATACCGCTCCGCTTCCACTTATTATCTGCCAGATTGTCTACCATGTCTTACCTGCTGTAGTGCTCCAGCCTTTGTTTTTGTTCCACCATGTTTACTACCTGCCTGTTGTTGACCCCTTGCCTGTTTTTTTTTTTTTTTTTTTGGCCCAGCGCCCAAGCCCTTACCTGCCTCTGCCTGCATTACCTTAATAAAAGGTGAATCTTTGGAACTTTTTATCAGTGTTTCTGCATTGAAATTGGGTATGATGTGTTCATTGTATACACTGATTTGTTCAATGCACCTACTCTGTGCTTGTATGGTTTAAGGTTAAGGAAAGCTCGTGGTATCCTACTGAAACTGGGCTGGGTACTAGGAGGTGAACTCTGGTAAAGAACTGAAGCATTGACGGTCACAGCACAACACAATAACTTCACGGAGAGGACACACATTGTGCACACAATTCGATGGTGTTACTCTCATTCTTCTTGTAATTGACAGACTGTGTTTTAGTCTGTTTACAGTGATTTTATTGAATCTGAATCAAAACTGAGAGACTGCAAGATCCAATTGATGGAGGTGACATACTTGGGACCTTGCATACCATACATGGAAAATTCCCCTAAATGAGTGCAAAAAATGTCAATAGTTCAATTTTGATTTGACTTGATTTGTTTTATCATTCATAATTTGTTTTTGTTTGCATGCAATCTTGGTGTACGACTTTGAAGACATTACTTGCTTGTTGCTTAGAATACTGATGAACTAGAAAAGTAGACGAGGTCCTATAGATCAAGGCTCATAAAAGCAGAGATTTTACATATAATCTCTCAAATGATTGAGACTTAGACTGAAATTTTTGCACGGTTGCAATCATGCATGGTAACCAGGCAACATTTACATTTTGCTTCCAACTGAACTGACTTCAATTAGTATTTCGATGGATATGTCATCAGATGTGTACAAATAACAAGAAGTGAGTGGCTAAGTTCAAAATGAAATTCATGCCAAGCTTTTTCCTCTCACTTTTTTTCAATGGCTTTGAAATAAATGGGTATTGTACAGAGAGCTGTAGTTAACAGGATCATGTGGACTATGCCTTAAGATGAGTTTTTAGTTTTACCCTGCAGATTTGATTTTCTCAGTCTGCCTGGGTTTTTCTGGCTTTTCGTTAGGTATTTGTTGGGGCATGGAATGTAAACTTTTCTAAACCAAACACAAATCTGTGTAAATAAATCTTGATCAATAACTCTTCTCCACCATGATCTTACGTACCACACTATCTGGAAAAAAACTTTTATGAACTGAAGTTTCTAATCTGAGCAGAAAACTATACTGCTGGTCCAAAACTTTCCCTTTTTCAGACATAAGACAAAGGAAAATCATAATGCCATTATTTCAGGAAACGGAGCTCTTTTGTTTGTAATTCACTCATGTGTATGTGTGTGTATGACAGCACAGAGGGTATCATTCAGCCACAACATTAAAACCAGTTGCTGGTTTTAATGTTGTGGCTGATTGGTGTATATTAAAACACAGAATGAGAAAAAATATCTTACTATAAACAAATAGAATAGACCATAGCGGTCTGTTTACAGGTGTCTGAGGAAACCTGCTTTGTATGGATGAGGGATGAGGATGAACGATGGCCTCCGTTAATCCACCCTTTGAAATTCCTGGCTTGTCTATCTGTGTCAGTGCATGCTGAAAACTTTTCACACTCAGCAGCGGTGGGGAGAATGGTGTCGCTCACAATCAAAGACTTCCCAGTGTTTTTCCTTAGATTCTCCTTGTAGCATCCAGTCTCTGTATTCACTGGTGGCTTCCCTGGATGACTGTCACATTAGTTTTGCCATGTCTCCTTTTTCCTTTTCTCTGAAGCGAAATTGGCTCGCTCTCTGTTTGGGCCAGAAATGCTTGTCCAGAGGTTTCAAAAGAGCCACCAGCGAACTGTCAGGTAATCGTTCAGTCGGATGATCAATGACAGCCTGATAGAACTGCAACCTGTTTGTTTTTCTGGGGGTTGCCGCAAGATCAACACCTTTGAACTGGCTTGTGGCAATGCCTCTCTCAGCCTCACCCATTGCTTGCGGTTTGAAAATATGGGCTAACGCAGGAAAGTCCTTAAGCACTGCTTTCGTGGTGTTGAAGCTGCTTGCTACCCATCTTAGAGTGAAAACTGTCCAATTTTGAGAATCTGTGTATTCAGTGCAACTTGCGGTCCTATGACTGTAATTTAGAGAGGGAAAAATTCACAATGATTGTATCCTTGCACTTCTCTCAAAGACTTATGCACTGCCAACTCCAAATGATGAGCTTCATGACTGGAATTGAGGAATTTTAGTCGTATTTAAGTCTTGTCACAAGTCCATTCTCTCTCCTGGTCAGGACAGTTGCTCCCTCTGTTGCAATACTGATGAGATTTTTAACCAGAAAATCATCATCCATCCCTGTGTCCTTAAGCTGCTCTTCTGGAGAATTACATATTGACTGAGTATCCCCTGATCCCCTATCCAGTTTAACGATGTCAAAGAACACATTGTCTATATCTCTATGGCTGTTGACTGCGCATCTTACATAAACAATCATGTATGCACATCCATGTACGGTACTTTCATCCAAAGTGAATGTGAACAATGGGAACATCAAGTGATTTGATATTACACCCATATGCTGCCTTCATTTCTTTGGCTATATGCTCTGTGATTGCAGCACAGGAATGGTCGGATCTGTGTGCACTGATGCACCATTCAGTTCATTAAGTTTTAGGAGGGCACTCATTTTTGTTTAAACCAGCCTTTCCTTTGCAGTCGTATAAACTGTTCTAAATGAGTTTCCTGCATCAGGCTAGAACCTACTTTTACAACATTCTTTGGGAACAGTTTTATTTTTTTTAATTTCTGCTATTTCTTTTGACCTCTTATGAGTGATGCTGTAATAGTGTTTTGTAAAATTTTTTACACTGGTACTCACTGTCCCATTAATCCATCCTTCTGCCAAATACACACCATTCAGCTAGGAAAACAAGGGCCTTGCATCTTTGCACACATGGAATCGAAACACAAATCCACAGGTTTTTCTCCTTCCAAACTTTCCAATGTGCATGCCTCCAGTTATGGGGAAGATTAATTGCACCCGCCAAATCACACACCGTTTAGAAGTAGGCTGTGATTGCAGCACATTGATTTTAAGGTTAATTCTTCAAAATTGAATATTATGCTGAGAACTTGCATGAAATCAAGGCGGATGTAATATGACAGGGTGATGAGATGGAAATGAGACCTATTGTTTACTAAAGAATATATTATATATACACACATGTCATCTCTCACACTCACGTGACATGTTCAGGACATCACATTGGTTTTTGTGGGATACAGCTGTACTGTTAAAAAAAACAAAAACTTTCTAAGTTGTATAAAACACTAATACATGTTTAAAACTGTACTAATCAATACATTTAATTTTAACAATTACATAATGTGAGAGGGGTTACTTTAAGAGGAAAAAATGAGAACATGATCACCGTTACGTTTTTTTTTTTTAAAAGAATGAAGCACTACATTTATTACCAGTAGCAGATTCCCCAGGAAGTGCTCGGGGTAGTGCAAAGTGCACGACCAGGTTTCACACCCACGGTCCCATCTATACAGGCACCATTGGTTAAGGTTCGGGAAAGACGGTGCCTTTGTTTAAATATAAATAAACAGGTTGTTTCTGAAGTCACTGTAAACTTTTTTCTGTATTAAACCAGAGCACAGTCTTTCGCTAACATAAACCAAGTGCTCTGAGAGTCTAAACATATGCATAAAAAAGTTTAATATGAAATGCTGTATTCACTACCAGTGGATGTTGCAGTGCAAGATCAGATATTGTGGCAGAAAACAAACACGTTGTCAGTGAACATTTTACTGATAAGTTTAGTATCAACATATAATCAGGTTACAGTTATGTTTCCTTCTAAACATTATTCACTGTTGCAAATTAGTTTCATAGAAACACATTTGTAGGAGACATTTTTGCCATCTTGGTATTCATTTCTCCTGTTTTGCACGTCAGCATCTGCTAGAGTGGAGCAGTGAAGCTAGCTAATGGCTAGTATTGTGCCAATGGAAAGGTGTGTCCTACCAGGCCACCATGCTACAGCTAGATTTAAACAAGAAGGGTGTGAATACCACAGTGTGTCCTCATCTCATATTAGACCTTATTCAATTCTTTATTTCTTAAGGGAGCAGAATACTGTAAAGTCCCTGATTCTGTGACTATAATCTACAATTATTGATAGATCAAGAAATACGAGCAGGGACAGCCTCTCTTGTGCAGACTATAGATACACAACTCAGCCAATCACTCATGTATCCCATTGTTTTATTGGTTTTGGGGCGCTGTGTTCAGCACCCTGTTTACACCCACTTACTTCTATTAGATGGAGGTGGGATCAGAAGGAAGCTAGTGTTGAATTAGAGTGTACATAGGTGGTGCCAGAGAGTTGTTCTTGCTGGGGCTGGATGGGGGCATTGGTAATAATGGTGGGGCTACATAATCTGAAGAAAATGAAAAAATATGCTGATGCATATATGCCGTTTCAAGTATCATATGCCTAGTGCATGCACATCTGTTCAAGTAAACACATCTGTTCAATACAATAGATGCAATAACAACTAAAAATGTAATAAAATTAAAATAAAAACAATAATCACCGCACTGACAGAAGTGCAGACAGAAGGCAGTTAGATGCAAAAGTAGTTGATAAGTGCTTAATAATTCTTTGCTTGGTGACAGCTTTTTATCGGGAGGTTGAAGCCTCTCTTGTCTTCCTTCATGACAGCAAAGAATTATTGAGCACTCATAGATAATAAATCAAATTGCTATACAATTGTGTAATTTAAAGTTTTGAAGTTAAATATTCCTCATAATTAAAATTTGCATGAATTGCTGCTTGTGAAATACTGTTTGTGAACTACCAAATAGTGAAAAATTTTATACATTACATTTTAAGTGAATTGCTTTTAAATTTTAAAGTCAGATAGTTTGAAATGCTGTTGAATATAAGCTACCTTTTGTACAGATTCAAAAAGTTCCTTTGACCTCATGGTTTGGTTTTTGCTCTGATAAGCCTTGTCAGCTGTGAGATCTTATATAGACAGGTGTGCGCCTTTCCAAATCATGTCCAATCAATTGAATTTATCACAGGTGGACTCCAGTCAAGGTGTACAAACATCTGAGAGATGATCAAGAGAAATGGGAGTCACTTGAGCTAAATTTCAAGTGTAATAGGAAAGGGTGTCAATACTTATTTCATGTGATATTTCAGTTTTTCCTTTTTTATAAGTTCAAAAAAAATTCTAAAATTCTGTTTTGCTTTGTCATTATTGGGTATTGAGTGCAGATTGATGAGGGAAAAAATGATTTGTTTCTGTTTTAGCATAAGGCTGCTTCATAAGAACATGTGAAAAAAGGGGAAGGGGTCTGAATACTTTCTGACTTCACTCTAAGTCCCAAAAATCAGAGTTCAGAGTTAGATTAAAAGTTTTTGTGCCAGCTAGTCTCTTTAGGTGACTGGTTCCTGGAGGTGAGTTATGATGGTGAAATTGTTATTCAAGTTGTGCTGACACCCCACAATGGGATGCGGACTGCACATTCCAGGCTGTTGGCTCTTGACCGGCGGGGCTTGAAAAGTCATAGGTGACGGGATCAGTGTTCTGAGATTAGGTTTTCCTCATCTTGTACCTTAGCGTTTGCATATCACTGATCTCACCAGTGCTATGTTTCTAAGGGGGAAAAGAGATATTTTGATCCCCTTGTTAATGTGGGACTTAACACCAAGATTTCAGTTTTGTCTTTGTTTAACTTTAAGAAATTATCATTCAGATTATTATCATCCATATATTTATTGCCAAAAGACAGGTAGTAATGGAGTTTATAGCTTCGGCATCATTTGGTTCAGCAGAGATGTACAGTTGTGTGTGTTATCTGCATAATTATGGAAATGTACCAAGACACCAAGGGGCAGCATGTATAGTGCGAATAATAATGGACAATGATCAGATGACCTCCAAGACTGACGGAAAACTTTCTCCCTTTGATGTATGTTTTCAACCAGTTTAACACACAGTCAGAAAGACCAACCAACTTTTCAAGATGATTGATTAGGATATCATGGTCAATTGACCCTTCGCTATGCCCAGCCCCTTTGTTGTTACATGCTGCTAGTCCATCAGGCTGTCGGAGCTAGCATGGCACCACACTGTCTCTAACGGCACTCTCTGAAAGAAATATTATAAAATATTTGGGAAATGAAAAAGCAATTTAAGAGAGACGCAGACAGAAAGGTCTACAGTATGCGTTAGAGGGATATATCCAGCATGTCAAACTGACTCAGCAGCAAAAACACGTTAAGTACTTAAAAATAGAAGCTAAGGCCAATAGGTCACAATGTAAGAGTGAACCACCACATAACCTGGCGATCGAGACAAGACCATGAAACTGGTAAAATCATTAAAAACCAAAAGCAGCATTTGTATACATTCAGTATACCTTCAGTAGCTAGGGTATCATAGTGGTGCTAGTTAATAATTGATGTGCTCTACTCTGCAAACGTTAGCTCCACAGGTATTTGCACCCATCTGATTGGACTTACTTTTATCGGTATCACTGTTACATGTGCCTCACACACAACGTGTAATCATGACTAACTCAAAATCCACAAAACCAGTCTGAAAATGACGAAAATCTGAAACAATTGCATGAGTCTATGCAGTGCAGATGTATAGTTGTCGGACTCTGGTCGGAGCTGGCCAATGTTATGCTATGATTTGTCAGTCTGTGTTTGAGGGGCAGGACTTAGTGAAGGGTCAATAGTATCAAACCCTGCACTTAACTCTAAGAAGACCAGAATTATTTTCATCAGAGTTTAGTCTGAGGTCAGTGATTATTTTAGTAAGAGCAGTGTCAGTACTGTGGTACGTAAAATTCCTCCATGGTATTGTTTTCTTTAAAGGACCAGTGTGTAGGGTTCAGTGGCATCTAGCTGTGAGGTTGCAGATTGCAACCAACTGAATACCCCTCCCCTCACCTCTCCTTTTCCAAGTGTGTAGTAGAGCCTACGGTAGCCTTCAGGTAACATAAAAACATGAAAGGCCCTCTCTACAGCCAGTGTTTGGTATTTCTGTTCTGGGCTAATGTAGAAACATGGTAGTGCAACATGGCAGGCTCCGTGGAAGAAGACCCACTCCCTACGTAGACATGAAGAAAAACAACGATTCTTAGTTTCCATTGATTACTGTATACACTAATGACTATATAATTGTAAATACTGTATTCCATTCTGCCAATAGATTCCCCTAAATGCTACACACTGGTCCTTTCAGAAAGGAGTTTATTTACAACAATACTATTTTTTTCAAGTATCCTACCACGGAATGGAAGATTGATGCTGGTCAGTGCATTACCATTTAGGTAGGGTTTCTTTAGTAAGGGTTTTATAAAGGCTGTTTTGAAAGGAAAGAGGGGGATACAGGTTAGCTGTTGCCAGTTGGCAGAGATGTTGGCAACAGCTCTGTTAGTTCACTGACAGATGTGTCAGCCATAGTTAGTTTTCAGTCTTTGCCATTCATGTAAATGAAGCTCCTTTGTTGGTTGTGACATTCATGCAAGGAGTACCTTTTCAAGGCTGGATGCCGGGGTCCTTCATCTGGCTGCCGGCTGATATCACTGAGAGCACCAGCAGGAGCAGCTTGAGTGGACTTTGCCTGAGAAGATAACATGCAACAGGTGGTCTGATGCTCTGCCCTCATTGTCTTCATCCTTACTCCTTCTCATTGCCAGACAGTTGTCCTAAATTTTCTTATTTAGGATTACTCTATTTATTTTCAAACTTGTTGTCTTCAGGCCCAGCCGAGACTGACTCAAGTGGCATCACTTGAGGACATTCATCAGACAAAAAATTATTTTTACTACTGTTTTCACAAATGCAGTAGTACTCCCAAGAGTTCATTTTTAATTCAACGTCCAATTAGTAGGTTTTTCTGGATCTTCCAACCTCTTCACATGGTCTTCATCAGCAAATGGATTTTGCTTAGTTGTCATGGAGATGGCTCTGATTTCATCACTTGATCTAAATGTGGAACATTGTTCATATGATAGCAGGTGGTTGTACACTCACCAAGCACTATACAGCATACTACTGGTCCATGTTGATATGATTGCATCACATCATTTCTGCAGATTTGTCAGCTGCACATTCATGGTGTCAATCTCCTGTTCTACCACATCCCAACGGTGTTCTATCAGATCCAGATCCAGTGACTGGGGAGGCCACTGACGTACACTGAACTCATTGTCACATTCAAACCAGTTTGAGACGACTTTTGCTTTGTGACATGGTCCATTATCACACTGGAAGTAGCCATTAGAAGATGGTGAACTGTGGCTATAAAGAGATGCACATGGTCAGCAACAATACTCAGACAGGCTGTGGCATTCAGACCATGATTTATTGGTATTAAAGGCCCAAAGTTAGCCACGAAAGGATTCCCCACACCATTACACCACCAGCAGCAGCTTGGACGGTTGACACAAGGCAATTTAGGTCCATGGATTCATGCTGTTGATGCCAAATCCTGACCCTACTATCTGCTGCCTCAGCAGAAATCCAGATTCATCAGACCAGGCTACATTTTTCCAGTCTTAAACTCTCCAGTGTTGATGAGCATGTGACCACTGCAGCCTCAGGTGTCTATTCTTGGCTGAAAAGAATGGAACCTGTCGTGGTCTACTGCTGTTGTAGTCCATCTGACTCAAGGTTTTATGTATTATGCATTCTGAGATGATTTTCTGCTCACCGCAGTCGTAAAGAGTGGTTATCTGAGTTACTGTAGCCTGTTTGTCAGCTCCAACCAGTCTGGCCATTCTCCTCTGACCTCTCTCATCAACGAGGTGTTTCCGTCCACACAACTGCTGCTCACTTTTTTTTTTTTTTTTTGGTACCATTCTTAGTAAACTCTAGAGAATGTTGTGCCTGAAAATACCAGGATATCAGCAGTTTCAGAAATAGTCAAACCAGTCCATCTGGCACCAACAATCATTCCACTGTTGAAAGTCAGTGAGATCACACTTTTTCCCTATGCATTGCACTGCTGCCACATTATTACTGATTACATAATTGCATGACGTGCTTTGTGAGTTTATAGGGGAGGAGATTGTAACTGCTGTCTCTGTTTAAAGATGGTCTTTGGCATTGGATATGAATGCTTTCCGTAATCTTTCTCTGGTTGAGCATTTGTTATTTTTTTTTCACTAACTGCTGGGAGATGAGAAGCATCAGAAAATCAGTGGTTATATGTTCATCTAAATCAGGTTTATTTTCTTGCCGCTACCTTTTTAATCCACAGGCTCCTGTCTCCTCTGCTAGTGCAGTCCACTCATGTTTACATTCTCTGTCCATGTACTGTATACACATTTTTAATGTGTAGACAGACGCCATTGGTGCCTGAATCCCCACTCAGCTAAATGATCACTAACCACCATTGGATAGAACACTTTTTTAGGCAGCCGCTTTAGAGATTAGAATTAACTTGTCAATTTGCCTTGATTTAAGAGAAAATTATGACAAAAAGGAAAATGCTCTCTAAAACCTTAGCAGCTGATAAATCCACAACTAAGATAATATCCACAACTTTACAAGGCAGCCAAATATTTTCAATTTACCAGTTCAAATCTTTAATCGAAGTTCCGCTATGAAAACTGTTCCCAACAAGCTAGTAGTAATATTACAACTTTCCTCAGTTGAAACAGCTGTTGTTGTTGTTAGCTTCCTTAGGTTTTGTAGGTGCTGGAAATTGCCACATTTTATTGAAAAAAAGATCCCTCCCTCTTTAGAGATAAAAAAGTAATCTGTAGTTTTAATGTCACTTTATAATGTAGAGGGATCACCAAACATAGCTGCCTAACATGTTTTTTATGTTTTAACATGTGACCAGCCAAGGTGAGTGATTTGATGGGGATGATGATGATTTTGATTACATGTCAAAATATAAAATAAAAAGTATTACTTTGAAACATTAAGACAGTTTGATTTTAAATCCTCCTCACCTTCTCTGGAGAGTTAGAGGTCCCTAATGGTTCCCCACTGGCCCTCACTCATATAGTAAAGTCAACCTTCTTCTTGTGTGTATTTTTGCAGAGGACTGGGGGTTTTAATGTGCTTCCATTCCATTCCGTTCCAGTCATTTCTGACTCTCTTAGTGAGACAAAAATGAACCTCAGTCTAAACTATATACTCCACAGTGAATATGTTCCAGATATTGTTGATGCTATCTAAATCTCCTATTGATCCTTTAAGATGCATGGCAAATTTTTCCATCTGTGAGCACGCTAATGAAGCAAAGGTCCCAGCCTCTTGGCACAGCAGGTTTTTAGCACTGTTCGTTTTGATCCGCTCTTAATGCATTATTCTCCCTCTGCCTCATGATACTAATTGTGCCTGTTTCAATATGGTGCCAAGGTTAGATCATTTTTTAGGCATGCAGTGCGTAAATCAATAGCTAAATTAGGACTTCCCGACATGACCTCCCCTGGTGAATATGGGATGATGAATGGATTTCCAGCGATGAGAGCAAAGAGTCACCACATAGTTGTTGAATGTGTCTCATTATGAGTTATGACTGTATATACAGAAGCATTCAGTCTCTTCTCTAAATCAGACATTAAAAATGTTAATGGACAGGTCAGCACTCAGGTCAGCAGAGATACTGCAGATAAAACATGTAGTCAGGAGAGAAAAAAACATTTAATTAAGTTTTTATAACGCTTATGATGAAATGTTTATGAAATATAGTGTTCTTTTTAGAACCTTATGTATTTAATTTATGCAGTGGCAGGTAGATTCAACACGAGATATCAACCTCTGAGCGTACGGAAAAGTGAAGCATAAGAAAATCCTAATTCTACATACCTCGTGTCGCTCAAATGTCTCCAGCAGATCTAATGTCAGGCCATTTTACTGACTTGGGTTTAGTGCTCAGGATTCACCGGTCCAGAGTACTTACACCTTTTGCCTACGAGTACCTGTTCTTCTTCATGTGCACTATCCCCTCCCATGGTGAAACTGGTTCGCACAATTCTCAGTAGTGAATATGTCCTTGTGGAAATGGACTGTCACCTCCATTGCCCAATGAAGAATTAAATGATCAAAACTAAGCTGCTGCTTCGACTGCCAAGTTGCTAACTTCAGTTGAGCTGAGGCTATAGGTGTCCTGCCCAGGTACAGGGCAGGACCTGGTCAGGACCTGGATCGGTAACCGATCCATAACCCAAGGCAAAAGAACTCTTATGTTTTCAGTGGATCAGGTGCTCTTGCATCTTTGTAAACTCGTATTATGGATGCATTAAGAGAGCATAATATGGGGGCACCACTCAGGTTTGCTGAAAATTTGCCCCAATGGCCTCCTTCAGCTCAAAAACATCTCCCTTCAGAACCACCAATATAAACTGCAAAACAAGCTCAGTTATTAATAATTGTATAACAAATTTGTAATCCATGAAGGTTTTATATTTGTAAAATTTTCCTAGAATCTAGAAAAGCAATTTTTATTGGTTTTATTTCTGCTCTACTAATTTGTTTCACTAGTGATATTAATTTTCAGCTGATCCCTTATAGAGGTCACAGGGCCCACGGGTTTATACAGTTATATCATTTGAAATATCACAGCCAACATTTTTACTTTAAGCAAATCTGCAAACCCCATTTAGAGATGCTATGTTGCAAAAAAATACTCACTGACTGTTAATGATAATGATAACATTATGCTAGCAAAAATTAAAGTAAAAAGAAAGCCAGTCCCTTTTGCCACAGTGATGGAGCTTAGTACAGCCTTTCTTGTACACTCAGGAATCTGAAAATGTACTCCTACTGCGTGTTCCAAACTCCACCAGAACATTATGTGGCATAATGACTAGTATTATTTTATCCTACCAATGATGAGTTTTAAATATACTGTGAAAAAATGTTCTACTGTGTAGTTACCATATAATCTAAGTAGGTTATACTTACATATACTGTACCTGCAGCCATAACTTTTAAACCAGTAACTGGTTTTAATATTATTGCTGATTGGCGTATTTGGATCAGTGAATTAGATAAGTGGAGCCGTTTTATTAGAGGTTTAACATTCTTTCTGAACAGGATCTTCTACGGACTTCTCATGCATCCTTGGTCATACTAAACTAGGCTTTTCTAATCTTGGTCCTACCAGAAAGAACTGTAGTTGGTAAAAGTAGTATATTACTGGTTTTATTTCAGTGGGTATGAAGTTATCACAATCACTGGACTATACGTGGAGCACACCATGATGAATTAGAAAGAATGATTGTTTAAGAAGAGTGGTGAATGTCATAAATGTAATAAATAAGAAATCGCTCCACTTTTGAATTTCATACTTGTCTGTCATCCTTCTGTGGAGTTGTCAATCAAAGCTGCTGACTGTAAAGGTGTGAGTGGACTTGCATGTTTGTATACATCCTGTAGTTAACACGATACAGGCTGCCAATGCTGAAAGATTCAAAACACACTATGAATAATGGATAGACACTGTAACCATCAAATTATCATAAATAGAGTAAAAAATAATATACAGCCTCAAGCTGTGATATTGTGGTTCAGATTCAGATATCTCTGACAATAATTTGGATTTAAGTAACAAAGAATAAATTACATGCTTGGAAAACTACATCTACACAATTGTGGTCACATTTCTTCACATCCCTCTATTGCTTTGAACTTCTAAAACCAATTCCATTTAGTGACTTAAAGGCTAATAAAAAAGAAATGATAAAGAAAAAAACTCATGCTGCACAGACAGAAGAAAAATGGACAGTATCATACTGACAGTAAGCAGACTGAATTTAATGTATCAGAGTGGCAGCAAACAGTATTATGTGCTGTGAATTCATCTGTATTTATCTTCTTTGTGCTGTAGTTTCATCAAAAATTCTCACATTGTTATGACAAATGATGCCCTTGAAGATAATCTATCTGAATGGAAGATTGAGTAAATTACTGGACAGGCAGAAATGTTTATTGCTACATAGCTGCTCTTAAAACCACTCCCTAACTTCCCATTCAGATGAATTACCCATACTTTTTCTTTCTTTGAAAAATGGATAGATTGAGAAGATCTGATGTACAGTAAAATAAAACATACTCAGCCTTTTAAAAGCCTTGTGTTTAGGAGTAGAGTTGAACAGGTTTGCACTCATAAAATTAAGTCTTTTGATGTTCATATCTCTTGTATGTTTATTCATTTGTAATGCAGAAGAGTGAGAAACACTAATGTAAATGATTATAACACAGTTCAAACAGGTAGATAGTGTCAGGTGCACATGATTAGAACAAATCAAACAGTCATGGCCCTGATCAGGTCACACAGCCTGCTGTACATTTCTTAAAGTGGGAACCACATGTCCACATTTATGAAGAGATCATGTAACCTGACGTCTCACATACACTGCAGATATTGGATGAAAAGACGATGTCTGGCACAAAGTTACAAGCAGCATTAACTAGCTTAACCATTCTACTGTGTTTTGTAGTAGTCACTTGCTACTTCTGTGGTGAAAGGTTTCAAGAGTTCTGAAGCTAACGTATCAGTACAGTGATACATGTTATAAAAGAACAGTTCTACATTTTTTCAAGTCTATCTTAAAACAAGGGGTCAGGTGCTAATGTGAACATTCCACCCGTTCACATGGCCATTAAAAGAGGCCTTCTTAATGTGCTTTCAATGTAAGTATGGGGGACTAAATCCACAGCCCTGCTCATACATTCATCTGAAGCTAATATGTTGCTTGACCAAATTAGTAAAATCAAGTGGATATCTTCCAAATTTACAACTTTTTAGTACAAAATTCCCTCTACTGTAGCTCAACAGGGAAACATCATCCAGGGAAAAACACAAAGAGAGAAACACCCACTTGATTTGTGTTACTCTGACTGCTGAGGCCTCATTAGTTTAATATCTGATAACCAAATACAATGTATTTTTACACAAAATGTGGACTGTGGATTTTTTCTGAAAGTGCCTTAGTAAAGGATCTTTTAACAGCCAGTATGAACAAGAGGAATGATTACTGCGAGAAAAACCATATGGGCTCAGGGCCATATGGGGCACTGGGGTGTGAGGACCGCCCACAGTACATTGTGTGTGTTCCCCATCTCGCACCCCCCTACCTCCAAAAATGAATTTTCAAGTAAAAAGAAAAGAATGGAACTTTAACGATTAGTGTCTTTTCTGCGTTATGTGAAAAGTTTGTAATTAGTATTGAAAAAAGTTTTCACTGACCACTGTTGATTGATGCGCCCTGCATGCAGGACACATTCCTGAGGAGATTCCACACAGAGACGTCGCTCAGGCACAGCATAGATGTACTAAGAAAACTGGATACTCCTTTAATTCCTTTGGACAGATGTTCTCTCAGTCCCCCATGTTTCCCCAGAGCCTTTCTCCAGTTGAGACTGCTGAGAGCTGGACTTCCTGCCGGGTGAATTCCTCTTACCGCCCCACATAAATGAATGAGATAAAATAATTTAATCAAACAGCTCTTATATACCATAATGTTGTTCGACAGAATGGCTCAAATTCAGATAAAAAGAATCATTTTGCTTCTTTAGTGATGCTCAGAAAAATTGTTCACCATTTTACAGCCCCTCCTTTTCCATTTTTTTTTGCCAGTGTGCTTCATGTGACAAACGCTGAAGTTGTGTTACCGGGTTTGGCGAATACGCCAAAATCATTTCCCAGCCCAGGAATTTTCCTTCTTTATATCTAGTTTCTTCCCTTAACACTCTTTTCTTTCATTTAGGCAGTGTATTACACAAGTCACACACACGTGTCAATTACTATAAACCATAGTTCATTGTTTAACTCTAGGGGAGCTGTGAAAACGCTGATAGTCAAACTATCCCAGTCCCCGATGGCAGTTGCCATAGCAGCCAAGGTCATAAATATGTCATGAGTCTAAGACTCCAGTGTAGGGAAGGAGTAGCCATAACACAGGGGGCCCTTCAGCTCAGAGACAGACTGTCTTGAGAATCCTTGTAAAACATGACTCAGGAAAAATGTAATGTATTGTTTAAGATTAGGTACCCAATGGAATCTTCACACAGGTGATATAATTCGAGGTGGAATAACCGGAATTGGACCTCTAGATTGTAGTCTATTGCAATGTGAATCTATATGGTTTTAAATACACCCTGCCTAGGGCAACCTTCAGAATTGGGAGGCATTACAGTGTTAACTTGTATTGCTCATCTCTCTTCTCCACAATGCAAAGAGCACCAATAAATGCTTCTGCTTAAAACATCTGAGGTTCTCCTGAAACTTGATTTCTATAACAAGTGCTATTCCTGGGGGCTTGAGCCATAACTACTGGAAGTCTGGGTGCTGCATAAACCTGTAACCCCATGTGCCTGAGATATATTTGTACTGTTCATTTTTCCCGTCACGTTACAACCCTTGTCTACCAGTTCCTGTGACCCATAATGTAACGTTAGGTACATAAGTACTTAGACAGTGACACAATTTTCGTAATTTTGTACACCACCTCTGTCCACCATCACAATGGACTTTAAATGAAGCCATCAAGATGTTATTGAAGTGTAGACTTTCAGCTTCAATTCAAGGGGTTTATCAAAAATATTGCATTAGCTGTTTGAGAATTATAGCCATTTTTATACAGTCCCTCATTTTAAGAGGATCAAAAGTAATTGGACAAACCAACATAATTATACATAACTATAAGGATTATTCTTTAATACTTGGATGAAAATCCTTTGCAGACAATGAATGCCTGGAGTCTAGAACCAATGGACATCACCAAATGCTGAGTGTCCTCTCTTCAGATGCTTTGCCAGGCCTTTACTGCAGTCGCCTTCAGTTGCTGTTTGTTTGTGGGTCTTTCTGCCCTCAGTTTTGCCTTCAGGACGTGAAAAGCATGCTAATTTGAATTGAGGTCAGGTGACTGACTTGGCCATTGAAGAATATTTCATTCCTTTGCCTTGAGAAGCTCTTGGGTTGCTTTCGCAGTAAGTTTTGAGTCATTACCCATTCGTACTGTGAAAAACCATCCTGTCAGTTTTGCAGCATTTGGCTGAATCTGAACAGAGAGTATAGGACTATACACTTCAGAGTTCATCCTGAAGTGTAAGACAATACTGTTATTTTTACATACTGACATACTGTCCTTTTGGTTCACTGACATAATGTCATATGGTACTGTAAAGATGTGATTTTTCAATTTTGAAAGGGTATTATGGATGTCTTTTGTTTAAGAAATAAAATCACATAAAAAATATTGGATCATAATGCAGCCCCTCACAAAATTTAAATGAAAAAAATCCTCAGTCTATCCCTGCATTCTGCCCCAGGGGAGCCTTGTTCTCAGAGATTTAAATTTCTTGCCAAATAGCAACATGTTAACTTGATACAGGCTGCCACTGCGAGATTGACATTGTGTGGTGTAACTATGCAAATGAGTGTCCACTGTGACTGTTTTGGATGAAGAAATATTGCATTAGCACACATTTGTTCTTCTGTTATATCATATTGTTATAAGCACTCAATAAAACATGAATACCAACAACAGTAACATGACCAACTCATCCCAGAGCTGCGTTGGAGAACTGATAATCTATGTGAATAGCAATCAAGGTTTGTCAGACTGCTGTGGGAGTAAACATCTTTTTTCAGTCTTTCTTAATTTCAGTAAGTCTTTCACACTGTATGTTAGATTATAAAATTGCTCAGATATTTGCTCAAATGTAGGCACAAGGTTAACACAAGCAGCAGATATCAGTCTACACAATTCAAAACATTCCCACTTCCAGTGTAGACCAGATGTTAAAAGAAATTTCTGAAAGAGATTAGGTCAATAGAGCACATCGAGCAGATTTCAAGGTTGAGGTTTGGCATTTCCTAGACTGTTAATATTAGAAGAAAACATATGCTATACCAAAATAATATTTTCATTGCCTATCCAAACAAAAACAATATGAAAAAAAAATAAATGTCTATATTTTAAAACATGAAAATAAATGTTCAAAGATACAAAAAGTGGTGCATAAAGAAATAAGAAAAAAGTGGGAAAGGCAAAGATAAAAGAAAGAAATTAAACATAATCCATGTCACCAAAAGGCCTCAGTGATGCATTGATGCATTTCATTTTGGTGTGTAGGCCCTGATATTATGTGTGCTGGCTCACCAGCTTTACTTACTGGGAGCTGCTGTGAAAAGTCAGAGGGTCTGTTATTTTCACCTGGCACCTACTTTCCTGTTTAAAAGAGACAGTGACAATCCCGGAGTCTACAAACCGAGGAAGGCATTAGCTAAAATATTTGTACTTGTTTCTCTTTTGCTTTATAAATTAATTTACTCAACATTCAGGAAATGTGAACTATAAAGACTACCTTTAATTGTGGAGTTTACCTCCAATTCGACATTGCTGATTTTGATGGTGTAGACGAACCAGTTACATAAAGATGACCATGATGATTCCATCACTAAATAAGCCTAATTCTGTATTTTCCCTACATAGCCCATCCTACATATCCCTGCATTTGTCTAATGTGGCAAGGTGCTTAAAAATGTGGTAATTTCAGGGTTTTTAGCTTAAATCTAACACAAAACTCCCTCAGGATTGCTAATGAATTGTTGTTGCTTAACTGACTTACTGTATGTAATGATAGGTGATGACTATGTTTGCAAGCTACACACCTTCGTTCAAAAAGCAACAATGCAAACCCTGGTGGTGTCACTTTCATTCGTGAGTGATGTTAGATTCCAGGTTCAACATTCACAACCATCCAGATCACAAACATTATGTCATATCAGCAGAAACTGAACAACTTTTCTCACGATCTCAAGCTTTGTGTTAAGTCATTGTTAGAAAATAAATCAATAAAAGACTATGACAAAGACAACTAAGTACAGTAGGTATAGAAGTTCAAAGCTGAACCAGGTAGCAGCTCTGCCAAATCTAATTCATGTTTACAGAATTTAAACGATAAAAATAGACGGTTTGCTTTTTGTGGTGGGCTATGTGTGGGACACACATTACGATTGCTGCGGTGATTATAAATATGGTTTGGTCCAAATTGGACTGAGTGCATTCCTATCTGGGTCAGTTGGACTTGACAGTCAGAAGATAAAAATCACAGTGTGATGTTGAAGGATTTTAATTGTTTGTGTTTTATTGCTAATATAAAATAATAATGCTTATATTCACTGTGATCATTTTAAACGTGTTTGATAGTTCTTTCTCCTCTCAGAAATATTGTGGCCATAGTTAAACGAACAACCATCAGTGACTGTTATTAGGAAATGGTAAGTAAACGACATGCTCCTGTGTTTAAGTTTTGTGCTTTGCCAATCCATCCAGCCTCCCTTATTCCTACTAAGTTTTGTGGATATATACCAATGCCATGCCAATTTCTGACAGGAGTCATAACTCATATGGCCACTAGAGGTCTTTGTCAAGAGTAATCCACAGATTTAGCACTGCACTCCTGTAAAACTGTCAGACTCACGATGGACAGGGACAAATATGTTTATTCCAAACATTCTTCTGCTTTGTCAAAACCTGGCGCCTACATTACCCATAATTCAACTTGACTAATTTTTCTTGACTGTATAGATTCAAGTGTTTTATGCTAGAAGCAGCTAATGTATGTCTAATAAGCTCAGTTTTTACAACTAAATTCACGTGGTCAGACATTTTTACTTATCAAATTTGTAGTCTTCAACCCAACCAACGCTGAATCAAGGGACTTTAGGAAATTACCAGACTTCCCGCAATTCCCTCTGAAGAAGAGGCTTTATACAAATTTTCAACTTTTTTTCTCTTTTTGGAGTCCAAAAACTACAGTTGTTCTTAGGATAGTGAACGAATGGCTGATAGTGACATTTTGCTTGGGAGATAAGTGCTGTCTACTCCTTTTTAACACCTTAAACTAATAGAAATCCTACTGTATGTCTATATAGTATTTTATCAAACAGCGAAACTTGGAAAACTACTTCCATGCCTTTTAATCAGCAGTCTATAAAAATACCAAAAACTAACTGCACCTCATGGCACTAACTTTTACTATGTTTCCATCCTGCTTGGTCCAATTTGACACTTTCCTATTTGTTTTCACTGCTAAAGCAGTACATATTTTATTCTATCTATGATTATAGCTGCCTTTGGCACTAAAACAGTATGCAGTCATTTTGCCTGACAACATGGCAGCGAATGCACTGTTAAGATGTTACTGGTGCCACTCACAAGATTTAAATCTGTTCTTTCCCCCTCATTTACTACTTGACAAGACACCTCTAAGGGCCAGTATCTGTACCACTGTACATCATAGTGTCTTTATGTACTAGAATCTCCCTTCACTGATAATAAATCTGTTCAACATCACTCTGTAAAAATAAAACACAGTTATCACTCTATCAAGCTTTATTTTGATGTGTGCATTGTTGAGGCACTGCCATAAATCATATTTGTGTGTCAGCACGGCTGGGCTGCAGTGTAATCTACACACTGTCAGTGTATGTCAGTGATGGCAGCTTCTCGTGATGCTGAGCTTCAATGTTTCCATGGCAACTGTTTAAATGTTTTTCCTTGCACAAACATGCGCCATCCTTCGCAGGCACCCATGCTGAAAAATGTACTTCCATCTAGTGACAGGTCTGTATTCTCTGCCGCAGTCATCATCACTGAGCACACCGTTATAACTGTTGAGCATCACTGTATAGGTTTCTGCACTAACACTCGCAGTGGATTTTGTTTTGCTGCTGCATTTACTATTCCCACTCTAAAGACGTTTAATATTGCTCCTTTCACGTGCTGCACAGCGGAGAAGTAAAGCTGACTTCATCAGCCTCGCCTTGGATATTGCCATGAATGTTTCAGTTCTCTGCAGATCTGCTTTCATCTTTCATGCATGATCATCAGGGACCTACATTGATCAGGGGCAATGAAGCCCCTAGGCTGTGGTTTAAATTATGACACAACAAATGTTTCTGATTCCCTCACCTCAATCCACAGCAGTCTTAAATAAATAAAGATGTATACACAATCCCTGAGAAATGTGGAACACCATACATCTCATTCAACATACAGCATGCAAGACACACTCAAACATTTTGATCAGTCCAACCCAAGAATCGTATTGCCAAGAAAACAAAGCCGCTGTTTTTCAATCCACCCTGCAGCAGGTTTGAAAGATGTATGGGAAGTTTGTTGTTGTTGATGTTTAAATTGAGGACTTGTCATGTAAGATAGAGAAGTTATCTACCACTGCAGAAGCTTCACAAGAATACATGTAGGTTGTATGAATGTCAAGGTTCAGGTGAGGAGTTAAAGTCCAGTTTATTTCAACCAGGGTTGTATTTCCATGGCTTTTATCACGGCTTCTTTTGGTCACGATGACATTTTAGCTTTGTACTGCATACCAAGTGACAGTCCCCAGCTGGCTCAATCATTCTCATGCTCTTTACCTTGCACATCATAACGGCCCCCGTTCTAATGGCAGAGACAGAGTAGAAGCGGTGCCATTCTACATCATATCTTAACAGAAATACGAAGCAATCTGTAACTTAATTTGAAACCAGAGCAGGCATCACACCCAATACATTTCATGAAGACTGACTGTATATATATATATATATACACAGTGTATATATCAACGGTGTCAGAATCCAATATAAGCCTGAATTAGCTGTAATTGTGTTGCAATGCTCATAATGTTCTCAATTTTATTCTAATTATTAATTATTATTATATTTATAATGATTATTAATATTATTTTGGCTCAGCAAAAAAAGTTCTGCTTCAAGTCAGCTGGCCAGTTGATTTTGCATGTTCTTCCTGCGTCTGTGTCCAAAGACGACAGTGCTGCCTAATGAACAACAACTCAATTATATTTATAGCAGTAATGCAAGTGTATTGGAGTCAACTTAGCTTCAGTTTGGCAACAAGTTCTCCAAAATGAAACATCAAAATGTATAATTTGTCTGTGCCCTCTAGAAGAACATATAGAATCATTTTCTGATCCAACACCCCCATCCGCAGGACCACCTCATTTGTCTGTTCCTTAAAAAAATGCTATAAAAAAATGCTATAAATCCATGTTGAAAAATAAACATGTTTTTTGATGTGGATTAAAGTTTGGTTAAGTTTTGGCAAATTCAGTTAAGGAAAACATCATGGTTTGGATTAAAATTACTACTCTGTTAAGTGTGGGGAGTTTGTTGTCATGGTTACAATAATTAACATGATAAAGGTTAGTGAACAATCTTGGTCATGCTTTATTAAAACAATATTGACTATCAGTTGAAAATGTGTTAAAGTCAAATGTTTTCTTGTTCCATCCATCCACCCCGCCCTCCTCCCTCTGATTTTGTCAGTCTATAACAACGTCCCCTGACTTTGTCCTTTGCTCTCGTTATCATTAGAATTTTTGTCACTTGAACATACACAGATGTTTTGGGGCACTTGCTGACACAACTTATGCTGCCACTCTTCTTGAGAGGACAGTCTCCAGTTTTCCTTTATCATTTTCAAGCGTTTGTAGAAAATAGTTTTTGGCACATTACAACATTGAAAGATGTGCAGGCTAGGTAAATTGGAAACTTTGAACTCCCTGTGGGTTTGAATGTGGTTATCTGTCAGACAGACTGTGACCTGTCCAGGTGTATGTGCTTCACGATGAACGTGTGACAGCACCCTGCAACACTGACCAGAATAGGTAGCTGAGGGAATTCATGGATAGGAATAAAATTTTACGTGATAAGTGAGCTTATGAGTGGGCCGTGATGTAATGACTGATGGATCATTACATCTTATTGTCTCATTACTGGTGTCTCAGGACCTCAACACCAGTTGGGAGCCACTGATCTAAACCAATTCCTTTTCGTGTTAAAGCTGAAAGCCATCATATCTGAATTGTCTCCAATAATCCTTGTAATACTTGTTTGACTGCTTGTATTTCTTGCTCTTTCAAAATTCACTGTAGCATTGTTGGCACATTTCCACATCTCAGCAATTAATTACCATAACTGATGGAACTGGTGAACAACCCCACAAAAATAAGACCCCAGTTGTAATAAACCAGAATGACCCTTTAAACATTTCCCTACCTGTTTGGTTAAATATGTCTCAAATTGTGTCCAATATTTCTTTAAAAGACCATTCTGTAGTTATTGCACTCCAGATGAAGCAAGCACTATTGGTTAATAATTCATCTCCAAGGGTAAAAATGTGTATTTAATGCCATTTAAGAAAGCATTTGAAGACAAATTTGAAATGAACAGGAATTAGACATAATACCCATCATATCCCTGATTATAGGAAGTGCTATTTCCCCCCTTTGAGGCTCCCCAAATAATTTCAATTCATATGTTATTAATCAGTTTGTCCTGAAACTCATGCTGTGAAATGTTCAAAAAGCTCCTATTAATCTATTGCTATTAAAAGCCTTGACAGGTTCCTTTTTTCACATTCAGTAAACAATGTTGTATGACCACCTGCAAGGACTAGTTTATCGGTCAGTTTATAAGCTTTAAGGTCCAGACTCTCGTGAATAAAAGAAATCTCAAAGATGAACTAAGCCACTAAATGGAAGAGTAGGTTCTAAGGTTTGTGCATATTTCCATGTGCATCATGCATCCGTCATACAAACTCAGGGTTCGACATTTACACAAATGTTGTCACTTTTCAAGCATTATGTGGATTAGGTGTTGTTCTATTGAACAATGGACTAGAATTTCCTGGGGACCACATGTAATTTAGGAACACAGTCTCTTCTTTGGAAAAACGAAATAAGTAAAATGAGCTGTCTCTAAAGCTTTTCTGAAGACAGTATCATTAGTAGTTGGACAATTTGTGCGTATGTGCTTTCTCCAGAGCTTTCAACTGCAGCTCCTGGTCTTAAGTCTGCAGATGAAGTGAGGTCACTAAGCTGCTGATGTCTTAAAGTAAGACCATGTCACATTTGAAAGAAGAAATAACAACACTCTGCTCACAGAGGAAAAGTTGAATTCATGAGCAACAAAACACACATCTACTCAGTTCAGCACACTCAGGAATCTTGCTGCCAGTCTTTCTTGATCTGGTATAACCAGTAGCTTATGGTGGCTACCGTTAGCTAATGTTAGCAAACTTTAGATAGCTGTCACGTACCTGTGCACGTGACTATATCAAGTCAGTGTACTGATTTTTTTTTTGATGACTGGTAAAGTAGCCAATGTTTAGTAAAAGTTACATAGGCTTGCTTTAAACCCATCCTACATGCAGGATTTGCCTTGTAATGCAATTTCAACCAACTGATTTGAGGCTAAAAGAAAATTAAAATGAAAAAATGCCACAATATGATGGGTTGTTTGATTAAGAATGCAGCTTTGCAGAGAGGGTGTCTGGTCAGATGTTATTAATTTAAGCAATACTTTCAAACGATATGAGTCAGTCATTGCTATAATCTTGACTGTCTGTTTGATAACACAAACTCTAAGTATCCAGAAAAAAGAAAACCCCAGGAAATCAAAAAGAACCCTGTACAAGAGCCCTGCTATAAATTCTACCGTTATAATGTTCAGTTTTGTCAGGACTTCTATTCTGTAATTTTGGAGGCCTGAGTGTTAGTGTTGTACTAGAGTGTGTTATAAAGGAAGTGTTTATAGTACATGCAGCTGCAGCATTTAAAGAAGCAGTGTGTAGGATTTAGGGATCTATTGACCGCAATGGAATATAATATTCAGAATGATGTTATATTATGAATATTATGTATCATTAGGGCATAATACACCTAAAACTAAGAATTGTTGTGTTTGTGTTAGCTCAGAATGAGCCTTTTATATCTACATAGGGAGCGGGTCTTCATCCACGGAGCTTACCATGTTACACTGCCATGTTACTACAGTAGCAGTTGGTTGGTTGGTTGGTTGGTTGGTTGCAGTCTGTAACTTTACAACTAGATGCTACTAAATCCTACACACTGGTCCTTTAAATAAATTTGTAAAGAAAATATCGGAAACTCTTTGCACGCAACACAAGCTAAGTACTAGACAGCTAATTACCACCCAACAGACTTTATTCAAGCCCAAAACCAATGTCCTATATAATATGCTGTGCATTTTAATAACTAGTAAATGCTGCACATAGACTACATTTAGCCGCATAGACTTATTCAAAATCAACGAGACCTGACTAGCAAATGTTACTGGCAATTCATTTGGAAATGTTAGTTCCCAAGGCTTAAGAGTGCTGACATCATGTCATGTGACCAGCCACTGTGTACGTCATGACTGTGCAGCCAGTCTGCATCGCGCTCGCAATTTCCTCTGTAATATTCTTGCTCTTTTGGTTACATTACATAGCTGTCACTAACTCTGTAGGATATTAAATTATTATAGGCTACTCATGTAAATTAGCTCCAGCTGATGATGTAGCTAGATGAAAGCCACCTTTGCCTTGAGTTGATTGTCCTTAATTCTATGATTCTACCTATCTTAACTTCATGGCGTGCCTGTATGTGGATCTTATAGCAATAATGAGCAAATGTAACTTATTTACACTGTAATACACACTGCAACAGTCGTGTTTACAATGCTATAATAATATATAATAGGCCATGTATACAGTATATTTCACTACACGTATAATTACTAATTGTTAGGGACAGACGAAGGATATTGACAGATGAAGTGTTACATTCCCATCTTTATGTTTTCAGTCAGAAACACTGTTCTTAATGTCAGTAAAGGAAACAAGATATAACCACAGAGATGCAGCACAGGATTATTATGTCTGATCAGACTCTAGGGCCTCTGGTTAAGAAAATATTATTACAGGGAGTGACATGATGTATTCATATGGTCATGTTGTATTGATATAATCATGAATTCTATCGGAGTCATATAGAGTAGTATTATATGCTTTTACAAGTATTTATATTTAGAGATGTTTGTAATTGTCTTGAATTATTTATTTTTTTCTCAGTCATCAGAGCTGCAATGTGATAGAGTGGAAATACTTGAAGCAAAATTAATATACAAGAACAACAACTTGGTGCAACTTACATAAAACTTGGGATTGCACATCAGGTTACCATCATTGTAGAAACCTTCGTTATTAATGATGTCAACATATTGACACTGAGTTGTTTCTTTAATTTCTTTCATCAGTTCGTCAGGCAGTCAGTATCTGCCCATGTGATCCTAACATAGACATTGGATACTACTCCCAAGTCTCTGGAACTAACATGTACCCTTTAGTATGGATAGCACGTTTGTCTTAAGCAAAATGTTAGCCAACTTACATGGCTGGGTTACTGACTTTTTGGTGCCAAAACTTCAATTTTTTCCCCTTGTGAGTCCCCTTGTGAGATGCTAATACATAACGTTAAACCATTGCCTTTATTAGCTGACTTAATATGGCTTTAAAGTTAACATCTTAACGTTAGGTTACCTCAGTTTCTATGTGGTGTGTCTTGAGGTGTGTCATACGGTTTGTGGTTTTCTCCCGACAACTACACACTCACTTTTTTCTCTCGACAAAATTATATTTGGAGTGGGTCCAAACGTAAACCTGTTTTTTCCGACCAAGCCCTGCTTTCGCCGTCATGTTCTTTTCCCATCACTGTATGTTGTCTGAGCTCCTACAGCCGTAGAGTTACAGTGCATACAGTAGCTAGGTCCAGGCTCGCACTGTTGCTGGTGCATTCATTGGTGTGCTTGGTGTGCACTTAACAGTGCAATATGATAGTCCAATTGTAATCTACACAGTTCAATTACAGATTCTATGTTTGGAGAAAAACTATTACAAGCACCTTTTCATATTACAGTCCAAAGTTACAACAGCAAAGTAGGTACAGTTTGAAAATGACCATACAACTGAGTCAACACATTGACAAGTATCAAGAAAAACTGAACGTTAAGAAGTAAGGGATCTGGTGTTCACTGCTGTTCAGCTTGTATTGTATTAAACTGTATTTCTATTTTCACTCTCCTCTCTATGACTACAAGTTAGTATGCTACAGAGTCTGAGATTAGAATTCAGAATGGACAGTACAACAGTAGATACAGCACGAGACGTGAATTTTGGTGGCTTTTCATCCTTCATTGGATCTTTCTGTAATAATATACTGTAATAAAAGCAAAGCTATACGTTATCTTGCTTAATAAACTCACTGGGAGCTGTGGCCTTGAACCCACTCTGCCACTCTGCTCCTCCTCTCTGTTGTCTGCAGTTTCTGCTGCTAGATGCACAACCATTTGAAGCATTTGGACTTTTTTGGATTGTTTTCAGCCTTACCTTTACATTTCGTTTTACTTTGATACGTAAAGCAAGTCAGCAACAGTCCACTGCTGTTTCAGTATATTAAAGATAAAATAAAGATACCAACATACAGTAGAAACAGGAAGCCTCTTGGCAGAGCCATGGGACAAAACGTAGCAGTCAGCTGGGGAGGGACACAGATGTGAGTGAAATGACAGCCACATGGAACCACAGTGGGCTGCACAGCCTGTTTGACTGGGCTGATCCCCCCAACACAGCTCTATCTACCTCTCCCTCTCTCTCTTTAACTCCCTCCCTCTCTTACTCTCTCTCTCACTGATGTTTTTTTTTTCTTTTTACATTGAGCCACTGGCTCAGTTTGTGAAGTAGCCCACTGGGAGAAGTCACAGTTCTCCCCATTGGCAGACAGGATGATTCACATCACATTCATATTCATCAAACCAATCAGTGAGCCCTCGTGACCTGTATGGAAGTATCTACATTCATTATGCTTCTCTACTCATTTATTCAGGTTTTTCATTTGTCTGGAGTTTGCACTGGACTCGAGTTCTGCTACCCAGCTGGAACATCAATAACAACAGTGTATAATGTTTTGTGTTGGGTATTGGACATGCAAGTAGATCTGCAATGCCAAGGTTTGACTTTCCGCTGGGGTTGGGGGTAACATGCCCCCCTTATTTTCAAAATCTTATTTTTGTCCACTTCACTTTTATTGATTCAGTTTGATTTTCTTACTAAGATTTCTCAGTTATTACTATGTGGTCACAGCAATAAACTTAACCAGCAGCAGCAAGTTGTGAGTAAGTGCTTTGAGGAAATTTTGCCCTGGGTTTCGCCTTGCTACATACAGGCTGCCCTACCTTATGGGTGAATATTGTACTGCAAATTTAATTTTTTGGGTGATATGTTCAGTCAAAGATGTGAGTGTGAGTGAGTGAGAGAGAGAGTGTGAGTGAGAGAGTGTGAGTGAGTGTGAGAGTGAGTGAGAGTGTGAGATAGTGAGACTGAGAGTAAAACCAAAACTTGTGAAACAAAGGTTTAGCAATTGAATTGTCAGTAATAGTAATGGAATTAAGCAGACATATAGCTTTGGCTTTTGGGTCTCAAATATGACCATGCCAATTGTTGGACAGACAGACCTCAGACTGGTCAACATCACCATCCAACCCTGCTGCTATAAGCCAAATATCAGGACCTTACAACATTATAGAGGTTGACTACACAACAAGTCCTCCAACCAGAATGTTTGTCCCAACCCTCTGAGGCGGCCCATAGGAGCGTCTCATGAATTAGTGCCCCCCCTACAGTGGCATGCATACCAGATGTTGTCATGGTTACAATAATAAACATGCAGTTAAGCTTAGGGAATTGTCATGGTTTGGTTAGGTTTAGGCACAAAAACAACTTTGTTACGTTTAGGCAAAGATAGTGGTTTGGGTTAAAAGAAGTACTTCCTTAAGGTCAAAATGGTTACAATAATAAAGATGCAGTTAAGGTTGTGGAACAGTCATGGTCAAGGGAAACAATGATGACTATTGGTTTCAAAGAGGAAACGAACAGTGGTCTCCAAGGTAACAGAACTAAGTCCTGTGTTTTGCTGACCCATCCATCCACCCCAACCCTCCTCCCTATGCAGACTTTGTCACTCTTTGTACAACTTCAGCTGATAATGTAAAATAACTACTGCCACTGCAAGAGGTCACCTCACAATAACACGTACTATCATAATAAGCTGCTTGCACAGATGATCTATAGGGTTGTTTTTTTTAGGGGAGGACAGTCCCTCACTATATTGTTTTGCCAAGTTAGAGGGCTTTGCAAACAGTCTCTTGACAAGCTGTGATGTAAATGTTACCTAGTAACCATCAGTGTCTACAGATTAGTTGTATGACAAACCTTTCACCGACATACAGTTGATGTGGTTTCAAGACAGAGCACTTCACCTTGCCCTTGTGTTTATGGAGCACATTGTTCATATTTCATATCTATCCAAAGACAATAATGTCATTAGTCAGCAGTCTTACATGTGACACAGCAAGGTCCAACCACTCCTGTTAGTCTGAAGGACACAGCCGTCTGTCTTTTGTTAATGTTCAAATAAGAGTGTGTGCTGTCAGTGCTCTGTATGTGTGTGAGCTTTTCAGTGTTTGTCATCCTAGTGAAATAAAGAGAAGGGATGCAATTTCCTATCCTAAGACACCTTGAGGGTGAAAAGGGAAAAAAAGGGTAAAACAATTCCACTCATAAGAAAAGCAATGTGAGGTCTGCTTTCCAGTGCCAGCATTTGTCTCTAGTTCTCTCCAAGTGCCCTGGAGCAAAAAAGTGAAAAGTGCTCATATTGAAAAGTGTACCTGGCATCATGTTCTCCTTGGTGATGAAAAATCTACTGCTGGCTTATTCTGGTGCCCAAAAAACATATCCACACATGCCCCTTAAAATAATCTGAATGCAAGTCTTGGATATTTTATTTTAACTTTATTTGAAGGCCATGTGTTCACTTGGCAGGAAGTGTGTTCCTGGCTTCAGTTACATTGCCAAGAACCACAATAAGTCACAACCTTTAATATAGCCCCCTTCAGACAGGGAAGCTGCCAAAAAGCTATTAGTAGCAACTTCTTGTTCCAAACCTGTTCAAATTTTGTCACCGTGAACCCCTGTACAAACAATTTCTGTCATACAAACCGCATTATTATCTGAAAGCACAGGCTACTAGGTACAGTAATTTATGGTTGTGTCTGGACATCTTTGTCATAGTGTACGTCATCATAACAACATACCATTTAATGCATAAGCTGTACAGCTTTTAGCACTTGAGGAATGCCTCAAACAAACCATATATAATTTTGTTTTACATGATCCCTGCAGTAGTTAGAAACATGGTGCAGCACAGCTGAGTGAATGGGGATTAATCCTTTACCACGGGCTGTTTTTGCTATCTTTGACGTCAGGCTCATGGCATAGGATCTACATATAGCTAGGTATGTCATACAGTACACTGTTGTTAATAGAGTAAGCAACTCAGTGATACATATTTGCAAAACTCTCTACCATGCAACAGTAAGGCTGCATCAGCTCCTAGCAGTTCCTGTTTGCACTATAACCATGGATGTACAGGCAACAATCACCTCAATTATTTTTGATCGTGAGGAAATGATGGTCATCATAACACTACCCTGACAAGGACGTGACTATCCATTCAAATTCCTGTTTGAGTCACACTTTCTGACCTGATGACACACACTTTGTTATCTGACAAACACATCTGGATTCCAAGCCAAGCACTCATTTCCTTTAAGAGCATCAGTGGCCTATAAATTGCAGCAATGTGTCTTTGGTCAAGGCATCCTGAGACCAGGAGGGCTTGCTATGAGGTCATTTTACAGATGAGAAGAAATTAATGAAAAGACTGACAAAGAAGTGAAAACTTTGAACTCAACTAGCTCATGTTTGGGATAAGAACATTATTGCAGTCACGGCAAAACAGGAGTCTAGGTAATTTTTGAAACTCTATCTTTACTGTTAACCTGGAAAGGGTCATTGGAACGGGTTGCCTTGTGTGCAGCTTTTGACCACTGAGATACACAATTCCAGACAGTTATCTATCTGTTAACACGTTATTACCCTTAAGGCTATTGATTTTCCTGTATGTGTTTACTGCTCTCACTCTCAGCCAGTGGAACAGCTTGCAAAGTTGACTTTGGCTTAGACCTATGGCTCCTAATAATCTCAGCTCTCTGTGATGTAGCTGCAACATTTTGCATCCTTGTTTGAGTAAACCCTTAGAGCAGCAGATAAATCTCTCCTTCCTCTTGAGGAAGTTTGGCTTTTATTGTAGCCCTCTCCTTTGTCTGCCTGATGGATTATAGTGGAGAATTTATGCACACTTGACTTAAAAATCTTGATCAGGCGCTCTTAAGCATCATGAATCACTACTTATGCCATTGTCTGTGCCTGACTGTGGAAAGGCTGTAGGGATGAGAGGAAGTGTTTGGGAACACTTTTTAAATATTTAGCGTTTCCCATTCATGTATTAATGCAGTTATAATAAATCAAACTACACTGTAATTCTAAGTTTCTGAAGCTGTCGTGGCTGTTATTGTATTTTTTTTCTGTTTTGCTCATAAAATAAGGCACTTCTATTTTTCATAACACCTCTCTTGGCCATGATTTGCCTTGTTGGCCCAGGGAAAGGCTCACCACCTACAGAGCCCCGTCAGCAAATAAATGTATCACTCTGTGGGGCCGACATCTGTATTTGCACTGGCCCAGAGCCCAGTTCTTGGCCCTGGCTTCAAGCACAACTTGCCAATCATAATATACCCACACCTCCATCCTTGGATTAAAGAGAAAGTGCCATTGAAGCAAAAGCTGCTCCAGTCAAACCAACAGCTGTCTTTTTCAGTCGCCTCTGTGCTCAGTCTTTCTGTGCAGACTATATGCTGTGGTTATTTGGTTTGGCACAGGGATCATGTTCACATCCCTGCTCAACTGTACATCCCAAAGATGAAACACAAAGCTCTGCGGCCAATGTTTAAGCCAGACATTCATGGCTCTGTTTATGTAAGAACATGCAAGATCCTTGCTGCTCTCCCACTGGGATGTTTGTTGTACTTTCTGCAGCCCTAGAGTCAGTGGATATGGAAGGAATTTCCAAAAGGAGAGACAAGAGAGCAAAGGAAAATGATGCGCACTGCTCTGGTGGAAAGTTTTTTAGAGCCAGAGTTGATTATGGTGTGGTTAACTAGTGCGTATTGCAGATCTGGCTTCAGAATCAAAGCCTGGCTGGCCTACAGGGAAAAGGGAGATGCTGAGTCTGCTGAAGGCATTTTAAGATCTCACTCCAATTTCACAGTGTTATTCCCATAAAACTCTGCTGGTACATGTGATGCAGAAGCAGTAGCACTCACTAATTACATTCCCAACTTCCTACAGTCGAACATTATAAGAAGGTTCCTAGCATGTTGTTCTGACTGATCTTTCACTGTAGCTGAGAATCTACAAGTTCATCTGTTCTGAATAATTTCCTCTCTACTGCAAAATAGTACATTCAGGCAGATATATATGTTTGGCATCTGATCATGTTTGCAACATATACTAGCAATTTAACACCTCTTGTATAATCAGATATCAGCCCCAACCACAATTTTTTAATTTTAATGGGATTCCATTAATCCTTTTCTTTAACAACCAGAAACATGACAGGTTGAAACTGACTAATCTGTTTCACATTTGGGATTTGATTAATGTAAATGGAAAGCTGGTGCTGTTGCAAGGGGAGATTAGATGTTTGTGTCTGTGACTGTACTGCAGCCAAGAATCTATAGCTGTCTGAGCTGACAGCAGGCTGGGGAGCATGTCTGATAAAAGGCCACATTAGGCACTAATAATCTCTCAATCACCTAACACATATCAAAACGATGATGAGGAGAGAGCGGTAGAGAAAGACTGAAGGGGTGTGGGGTGGGGGTGTGGGAGGCAGACAAAAATGAATGTCGATGGAAGTCAAATAAAAGAAAAAAGTAAACTATATGTTGACACTGCAAGCATTTTTTTAAACTGACAAGAGATACAAGATATGTTCTTGATTTTCACTGCTTTTGTAATGATTGGATCCAAGTTGCAGTAAACTAGTATTAACCTTAATTTGGCAGCATACACACATAAGCAGTTAAATGACTTCAAACCTTTTTAGCAACCACACTGATGTAGCACTCTGTACATTACTCCAAGATTCTGGATTCATTCACTATGCAATGTAAAGGAGAGAAATCAAAACATTGTTTTTTACCTATTTTTTCAGCCCCAGGTTGTTTTTTCAAAGCTTTTTCTGTAATCCCACATGTATCTACTCTCTTTTGTTTGCCTCAGCCAAAAACACAGTTGCAAGCCCATATTTTTGCTGTGCTGTGGCCAGCACCTCAGACTTAATACACATTCCAATGAAGAAGGAGAGAAAAGTGGTGCAATCTGTGGAATTAAACATTGTTTTTGCTCTGGACATAGATTTAATAGTAGACAGCTGTGGGTTCATGCAAACACTGTTGAAAAACCGTACTACTGCATAACAGGTGAAAAATACTTTAAAAAGTAATTAAAATATTTTTAAATGATTAAAAATATGTTCTCCCCTCAGGGAACACTTTGTGACTGAATCAAAGAATAATGTACTGAGTGCTGTGGTCACAAATGGGGCTAACAATGACTCTGTAATCAAAAGCAGTTTTTCATATGTAGTGCTCCATAATTCCTCCTTTTTTGAGATACATTTCTGTGGCCTTTTCATATCATATCTAAGTAGAGACAGACGGGAAGGAACACTAAGCTACCAGGACACCCACTGATAAACCATTTTCGTCAGAATTAACTTTCACAAACAAGGTGAAAGATCAGGCAACACCTGTAATAGAAGCAGATTACCACAGTGACAGAGATAAACTATTTTCATGTCTGCCTAATACTGTAACTGGGCAGAGGAATGTGCAGAATACAATGTATATCTAAACATACACAGAAACTGAAAAGCTTACTAATAAAATAGGCATGCATCCATGGTTGCAAGATCCTGCAACCTCTCCCCAGCACATAACACTTTCTTCTTGAGAAATTTTCTGCAAAAGAGACTTCATCTTGGCCATTGTAGATTTCTACAGATCTGTATGTTTAGATCTGGCACCCAGCAGTTTTGCTCTAGGGCATTCAATAGAAACAGTTTCCAAAAAACCAGAGCTACCTTTTATGTTTGCACATGTTGTGCGTGTAGTGGCTTTCATTGTCAAGTGATCACTTTTTGGCAGTGTCTATGAGACCCCAAAATTATAACCTCCTCTGTTGTAATGACAGATCCAAATTAGACCTGTCATAAGTAAAGTAATAAGACCTGAGGCTGTGAAGGAATGTGTGTGCAAAAAAAAATAACCTAGGGACATTCCCAGCACATGTGTAATGGTACATCTTTGGAATACCACTTGCAAGTATGTCAATCAAATGAATTCAAACTGTGAAGAACTGGGAAACTTTCAGCAGCCGCATGTGAGGTGGAAGTGTTCATTAGCTCTAGGGATGGCAATGTGAGCTGGGTTTGTTGGTCCAGACTGAAATTTTCCTTCAACAATGGGTGGATTTACATTAAAATTTAGTACCGATATTGTTGTTCATCACAAGGTTGTCATTTTCTGATTTTGCTTAAAAAGTCTCAACATCTACTGGATAGGTTGCCATGAAATTTGGAATCGACATTCATGTTTCCCAAATGATGGATCCTACCAACTTTGGTGATCCTGTCATATGATGTTCAGGGCCACAAGCAAGTCAAAGTTTTCATTTTCCTAGGCACAAAATTCATGGTTCCTAGAGGATTAATGATCCTAGAGGATTAATGATCATGAGTTTAACCTGTTTTTGCATTTGAGTTAAGTACCTCAACAATTAGCAAATAGATTGCCATGAAATTTAGTGCAGCTATTCAAATTCCCTGAGGATGTATCCTACTGACTTTGGTGATCGTCTGACTTTTAATCTATAGTGCCACCAGTAGGTCACACTTTTCTAGAGAAATATCTTGACATATACTGGAGAGGCTGGTAAAAAATTTGGTACATTTATGGTTCCCAGGTGATGTGTCCTAATGACCTTGGTTATTTCCTGGCATTAAATCAAGCACAACCAGCAGGCTGGCATTTTTGGTTCAGAAATGTCTACATCTTGTAGATGGATATCCATGAATTTAGAAACACACATTCACGCTCTCCCATTTGACTGGTTCTTACTTAGCTGATCCCTTGACTTTTCTTCTAGTTCCCTCATCAGGTCATCATCAAGTTTTGTCCAAAATTTGATAAACATGCTAGATTTTATGCTGCTAAACATGTGCAATTGTTAAAGTAGAGGCTTACAGGGCAGATAGACAGTGTAGCCAAATCAGAGCATAAATTGTTGCTTGGACGTAGGGCACTGATGACTGGCCAACTTTCTTGAACTAATAAGCTGTGGATTGTTTTACCCACAGTGCGAATGAAGCATAACAGACAGGAGGGAATAAGGAGGGAATAAGACCATCCCTGCAGATGACTCAGTTTGCCCAGATGTCTCTCAACATGGCAAATTCCTTTGCTACAATGAAGCAGCCATGTCTGTATACCCAATGACAGAATGCTCACATTCCCTGCTGTGAAGGAAAGCAATAACACAGGCCAGGAGTCCAGACTGGACATTTGGCAAATATTATTCCAGCTCCATGCTGCTCCTTGAACTGCCCCGTGGATTCCCAACTGCTTATTTATCTTCATATTCATTTGTGTTGATCTTCCAACTGGTATCCCTTCTCTGGTTTCACCCTCATGTTTTCTTGGGTTATTTTTAGAGCACACTGTGTTGGCTATCGCTGCACTCCATGAGCCCTGCCTTGTCCATCAGCGCTAAAGTTTCATGCATTAGAAACATGCCATTAACCAGATGATGAAAAAAACATGGGACCATGGTTATCCTGCACCTTTTAGCCTCTCTTTCTTATGCTTTCCATGTGAGCCCAGTTACGTTCACCAGCAGCTAATTACCAGTACTGATTGACTCAGTCAGCTGAAAGTGACTGGATGTTGCTTTTAAAGTTTGTAAGAGTAGATTTGTTTAAAGTCATCCAAAGTGCACAGGGAGAATTTGTTGCTTCTGGTCAAAATAGAGCTCCAGGGGTTCTTGCTGAAAAATCTATACAGTGTATACTCTGCCAGCTTTCTTTTCCCACATATTCAGGCCTTCAGTGAATTCAAAGTTTTAGATCAATGATATGTAAATGTCTTAGCTCTGTAAAAATAGTTGAGACAATTAGCGACTAATTATTATTTGGATTTTTGTGTTTTTAATTCAAAGTGTGGCTCCACTGTACTGACTTACTGCTACTTACCACTACCCAATTAAAATGTAGATGAGTATGCATTTTAATTTACTCTTGTAAATACCTTTTAAAAGTTCTTTTGGTACCACTTTCTATTCTCTATTATAAAACGTTTATTAGTTGTAACTAATAACATTATTAGTGTGTAATTAATCATTTGCTTTTTCTCTATAGATCTATTATGTAGGTTGGCAGGTTGGCTGTAAAATCACCTTGGGTGGTGTTCATCCTCCTCCAGTGTGCTTTGATGTCTGTAGTTATAAATGTCAGTCAGTCATTAATAAAAAGTAAGGGGTCTATAAATAAAACCATCCATTTTGAGGTTACAAATGTTAACAAAGTCATTACTAAAGCATCACAGGTTTCTGAGTTGGTAAAATTCAAACAGTAAAGGTTTGTAAGTCAACTGCAGTTATAAATATAACGAGTTCATTAATAAAAAGTTTTTACATCAATCCATTAAGTCTGCAGTTGTAAATGATAAGTTGGATAGGTGGAAAAATGTAAGAAGATCTACTTAAGTACTGTACTTAGGTACAATTGTGAGGTACTGTACTGTACTGTAATGTACTTGAGTATATTTTATTTGACTTTATACATCTTCACTACATGTCACCTGACTATTTTTTTCTGTCGTTAACCTTTATTTCAACCCTCTTTTAGAAATTATGTTAATATACTAATAAACCATTTTCCCATTTATGTTGTAGTGTTTTTCTGGCAACATATATACTTGCCAGATGTGTAAATTAACAACATATCCTCATTATGTTAATAAAAAAATATAGATATAGAAAATATAATACGGACACAATTACGTGTCCTTCAAAATGTATTTGCTGCTGCAAATTAGTTGTATAGAAATGTAATTTCTAGGAGTCAGGGTTGTTTATTTAAACTCTTATTGAAATTAAAAAAGTATTTCTCAAGACTGTCCTGGTCAGCATAGGCTACAGTTACAGTGAATTATAGACTTACAAAATACAACAAATATAATAATATTTGTTATTATATATAGCAGTGCATATGTCATGATATAAAATATTTCACGAGATTAACCCAATTCAGTTTTATATATATGGTGACAAATCTTAGCATATATTATCTCAAGGCACTTTACAGAGTCAGGTCAAGACTTTACATACCCAACAGTTCCCACCATTAGCAAGCTCTTGGTGACAGTGGAGAGTAAAAACTCCCTTTTAACAGGAAGAAACCTCCAGCAGAACCGGACTCAGGGTGGACAGATGTCTGCCTAAACCGGTTGATAAGAGTTTAAAAAATGAAACTGTAAAACACATAAATACAGTAGACTTTTCAATTAGGAATCAAATAAAAGAAATTAGATCATAGATATACCCTAGAGTGGCACCCAAGAGCAGTCATTATTCAAAATCTAAAACAATCAAGTGCTGTTGGCTCATTATCAAAATATACCTGTAATTATTATTATTTGGTATATGTTGGCAGATATCTGATTAGAAAATGCAGTGCAATAAATATAGCAGAAGAATAAGAACTGTCAACTGAACCTCAACTACACTGAATTTCTTTGAAACACTATACAAAGGAGAAAACAAAACATAGTTGGTGTGTGTGATGCTGTAAAAACTTGTGAATTAAAGAATTATGAAAAACAAAAATGATGTCAGACTTGATGTCAGATGCTGTATTGTACTGTACGTAACTACAGGTCTCTAAGGATAACCATTTCACTGTTAGTAGGTGGCTCACATTGCTAATCCTTATTTAATGTGCCATGTTTAACTCCATGTACAGGCTACAATCCATCCTAAAATGTTCACCTTCTCTTTCAAGCACTTTTTGAGACAGAAACCCCATCTCCACACAGTATTGACATGTTATTTGTATCTAGATATTTTATCTGTATGTGTTAATGCAGCTTGAAAACATCTAATCTGTCTTTTATTTTGACTGGATCACAGCCACATTAAAACCAGTTACTGGTTTAATTAAAACCAGTTACTGGTTTTAATGTTATATGTTATGTTATATGACAGCTGTACATTTCGGACACATTCTTAAAAAAAAAGAAATCTGCCAAACAAGTTGAAAGGTAACAAGTTGAAAGTACTTTTCCTCCTCCTGAAATCTTAACATGACTATAGCTACTACTGAGAACACTGAGGTCATGTCCTCTGCATTTTTAAGTTTACACATGTTGAATATTATATAAGATGGCTCCCGTATTTTTAGAATCAATATCTTTAAATGTATACATTTTTTAAAGGCCAATGACATAATAAATAAATAAATAAAGGCTTCGGCAGTTCTCCTCCAGACTTATATTGGTGTAGAAGACTGTGGAACACCATATAGACCTTCATGTTTGGACATCAAATTAACAGAAATTATAACTAAGCAGCCAACTGGATAAATAAAATATGAACAAGTCTAAAGCCATGCTAGCAGCTCTGTGAGGCTGTACTTTGGCACAGTGGTGCGTTGAGCTAAATGCTCACATCAGCAGTCTAACATGCTCAAAATGACAATGCTATCATTTTGATATTTATAAGGTTTTATGTTTACCATGTTTTCCAACTTAGTTTGGCATCTTACCGTGGTAACACTTGCTAATTTGTGCTGAACAGAAAGTGGTACAAAGGCTAATGGGAATGTCATTAGTTTTGCCGGTATCTGGTCGTCAACAAAAAGTGTTGGAAAGATTTTCATCTGATGATGTCAGATTAAAGGTGGGGAGTTAGAACGTTACTGCAATAAATCTTCTGGGGACTGTGATCTGTACACACTACAACACTACAACACTACATGTCAATCCATCCCATACTTGAAATATTTTGGTCTGGACCAAAGTGGTGGACTGATATTTGCCATCCCTAACCATGTGTCCAGCATTGCTAAAATCTGAGTAATTGAAAAAAAAGGAAAAAAAAAGAAATGAAAGCTTTGTTTTGATTTCTGCTCTAATGTTTTCTGGTCAATTACTAACAACTTGGCTATGGATGTCTGTGGTTATTGAAATAATTTGTATACTCTGGTGCTGGTGCACAATCAAGGCTGATGACCAATTGGGAATCCTACGGGATTCCTCTAGGATTCCCAGAATCAGTCATGGCGGGATAAACAATTCTTGTTTTTTTAAGCTTGAGGTCAGTTTTACATAGGCCTGTTTCACTGATTGGAGCAGCATTTGTACACATGAAGTACAATAGGTACAGTACAGAAAATTAAACTGCATCACTCATAACATTTAATGGCATTGCTGATTGTAGATCCATCAATAATCTTTGTGTGCATTTCTTACAGTCAGGAGGGAATAGGAAGGGAGGATTACATACAGAGTACACATCCTGAGTCCTGGCTGTGGTTAGAATTAGGCAACAAAAGCACTTTGGTTGAGGTTGGAAAAATGTTGGTTTTGGTTAAATAATGATATCACATTGTGTTTTGTATTTCAAGTCACTTTTTCTGTATCAAACTAGACGTGTCCTGACATGGAAAGTTTGTGTATATTTATACATATAATTGTATATAATATTTACCATTTTTACCATTTTGTATATAATATTTACCAAACAATGCTTTTCCAACAAAAATATTAGGCATGTTAGTTGATAATAATAGTAGAATTTCTCACTTTAAAATGTTCTTCTGGCACAACAAGACTGAATGTGTTTAGGTAGACATAGTTAATTCCATTTTCATTCTAATGCTCACTGGATGATTTCAATCAGTTCCATTCAATTTTAAGTCCTGTGTTGTCCTTTGAAGAAAAAACCTCAAACCAAAAGGGAGAAACTCATATTTTATATTTTTTTTGTTTCATGATTGCACCCCCAGTTTTGCATTAATTCAACAGAATGCCATTAAGTCTAATCAAGGTCAATGTAGATTGACAACTTACATTAGCTTTCATTAGCTAAAGTCTCCTTTATGTCTAACTTAAAAATAAGAACACACATCTTGCCCTGCACCTCAGCTTGTTGAATCAGCATTCGATCAAACATTCACCAGGGAAAAGTGACCTGCTAACATCAGCTTGCAGGCTAGATAGCTAATTAGCTGCAGCTGCAGCACACCAAACAAATGTCCTCAGTTCAAAATATAAATACTCTAAAAGCTGAGTGACCCTTAAAAATATAAATACTCTAAAAGCTGAGTGACCCTTAAAGTGATTGCCCAGGGGCAATCACTTGCCATGAACATGAAAGAATTTCCTGATTCTTTAGATAGAGAAGTTATAAAGGCTGCAAGAAAACATTTCTGCTTCAAAACCTCTTTTTATTGGGAAGCAAAGATAAGGGATGCTTTCTTTCTATGGTGTTACTCTCCCACCCACACACACACACACACACACACACACACACACACACACCTCCCCCTCCAGCAACATCAATCTTGTGCATGTAATGTATAGGCCTCCCTTGACTGCGCACATCAATTTGCCAGACAGCCTGTCCGTCTTGCTTTTCATATTGAAAATCAAAATGAGCTTTTTCATTAAAGCTCATGACAGAAACAAAAATGGCACCTTCAGCAATCTGTCAACACTGTGTCACTCAGCCCATCAGAAAATGAAGTTGCACTTGAGTCCCACATTGCGGTGCATGTAATCAACTGCATTAGTACATGTTCTCTTGTTTTCATGTATGACAAAATACACAATATGAATTCAGCAGGCTTTGAGATGTAACATAAAAACACTACTCATGGCAGGCCTTTACATAAGGATAGAAACATATACTCACTGAGCACTTCATCAGGAACACCTGTACACCTGCTTATTCATGCATTGTCACATCAGGCAATCACGTGGCAGCAGTGTAATGCACAATGGCCTGTCTGCAAACAGGTCAGGAGCTTCAGTTAATGTTCACATCAAATGGGAAGAAAATGTGCTCTCAGTGACTTTGACCGTGACATGATTGTTGGTGCCAGACACGCTGGTTTGAGTGTTTCTGAAACTGCTGATCCTCTGGGATTTTCACACACAATAGTCTCTAGAGTTTTTACTCAGAATAGTGTGAAAAACAATAAACGTCCATTGAGCAGCAGTTCTGTGGACGGAAACACCTTGTTGATGAGAGAGGTCAGAAGAGACTGGCCAGACTTGTTGGAGCTGACAGAAAAGCTACGGTAACTCAGGTAACCACTCTTTACAACTCAGCAGAAAATCCTCTCAGAATGCACAACACATCAAACCTTGAGGTTGATGGACCACAACAGCAGAAGACCACATCAAGTTCCAGTCCTGTCAGCCGAGAACAAAAATCTGAGGCTGCAGTGGGCACAGGCTCATCAAAACTGGACAGTTGAAGGCAGTAAAAATGTATCCTGGTCTGATGAATATAGATTTCTGCTGAGGCAGTAGATCGAAGTATCAGTATTTGGTTTCAACAACATGAGTCCATGGACTCAACTGGCCTTGTGTCAACAGTCCAGGCTGGTGATGGTGTAATGGTGTGGGGAATGTTTTGTTGGCAAACTTTTGGCTCCTTAATACCAACCAATCATGGTTTGAATGCCACAGCCTCTCTGAGTGTTGTTGCTGACCATGTTCATCCCTTTATAGCCACAGTTCACCATCTTCTAATGGCTACTTCCAGTGTGATAATGGAATAACTTGTTTCATGAACAGGACAATGAGCCGCCCCCCCCACCGTCACTAGATCTGAATCCAGTAGAACACCTTCAGGATGTGGTACAATGGGGGATTTGCAGCATGAATGTGCAGCTGACAAATCTATAGAAATTATGTGATACAATCATGTCAACGTGGACCAGAATCTCAAAGGAATGTTTTCAACATCTTGTGGAATCCATGTCACCAATCCATGAGCAAAGGGAGGTCCTACCCAGTATTATTATGGTGTTCCTCATTCCTAATAAAGTAATCGTGTAGTGTAATATTAACTGTTCGACCATCATTACTTTAGTATGTGCAGCTTCCATGTTTTAAACGAAATGCTTTAGATGAAAAGATACAAAATTAGATGATCAATATTACTTTCTGGAACTACTAATAAGGCAGCCCTTATAAAGGGTTTATGAGTTGTAACTTATATCAATCATTAAGTAATGTTTTATAGATCAGTTATGAGTCATTACTGACAACAATTTTTGGGTTGCAAGGTTGGTAAAAGACAATCACTTTAGTTGGTCTTTATTCTATCCATGAAACTTTGGCTTTGGTTTTAAATAATGAAACTCTATATTTATGCCATATTAACATTAAAAGCAATTCAGGTTCATATACGTTTCAGTAACTTCCATAGCTGAAGATGGGAACTCTTGCTGCTTGCTTATAAAAAAGTGAGAAACCTCTGACTGTTATTAATGACTTTATTTTATTAGCATCATTAACTGCTAAATTGATGGTTTATCATAACATTAAAGCCACAACCAGTCAAGTCAAATGAATTTACACAACACATTTAACAAGGTGTTAAAGGGCTTTACAAAGAAATTGAAATTACTATTAAATATTAATAGCATGAGAATTGCATATACCTGTAGAGAAATGTTTGGGTCCGATAATAAGGCCCTCTGTCTTGGTGTCATTTAGCGAGAAAAAGATTTTGGCCTTCCAATTTTACATTGACATTTAAGAATGACTCACTAACATATGAGTGTAGGTTTGTTTTGAAAATTTAAAACTGAATATTAATTAATGGTTTTGCTGGTTGGTTTACGCTTACTTTAGATCTTAACAGTGGTAAACACTAGTTTCTAAACTTCAGTATGTTAACATTGTCAATGTGAGCAGGTCATCATATGATGACATAAGCATTTAGCTAAAATCCTCAGTCTCCACCCTCAGAGAGTTGCTATTGTGGCTGTGGTGAAATGATTTATTAACCATCAATAAAGCCATTCTATCTAATCATAAAGTGGTACCCGGTTTCCTCTCTCTGTGCCCAGTGCAAAAATAGATCTGCAATAAATTTAGCCTGGCTTAGCACAAAGACTGAAAACCTCTGACTGAAACTGTCAGCCTGGCCATGAACTAGCACTAATTTAAGCTGAACAAAACAGATGTATATCCACATAAACACCTTGTGTAGTGCAACTTTACTGTATCATAAACTGCGAAACAAGCAAAGGTTGAGTTAAGCTAAATGTTATAGCCACATAATTCCCATAACAGGCAGCCCCTCCTTGGACATTTCAGTCCAAAATCAACAGAGACCAAAGTACATGTTCCATATGTAGTTACACACACATGGTGGGTGTCATTTGTTTTACGCCACCAAACAGGCTGGCTACATCTGTCCTGCCACTGAACGTCAAGCAGGAGCAGCTGTGGTGTCATATATACCTGTCAATCAATAGAGCTGCAACATAAGAGCATCATTTAGTCTTAGCCACACAGTGTCACAAAGTCATAAACCTTGTAAGTAGGAAGTGAAATTAGTGATGTGTCAGTCGGACTGTACATAGCACAGAATGGTTTATGTTTTGGATAGTTTATTCAGTTTATTATTTTATTTTATTTGTTATGGACATCACAGTAGAATTACAATTGTAACATACATTTATGCACAAGGATCAGATGCACTGTGCCTAGTGTTTGTAGTGAAACACTAATTTACAGTGTTTAATATAAATAAAATGTTCAATACACAAGTAACAGTGTTTGATGTTCTTACATTGTTTTTATACCAGACGTAATGTAGAACAATGATATTCTTATAAGGTTTAGTATAATCATATTGAATAATTTAAGTGAGATATGTGCACACATATCAATCATAGGTCAAAACATTGCTAAATTTTGTACTAAATGAAGAGCAATCTGGAAGCTGAAAGAGTTGGCTCACTAAGAAGAGCCAGAATTCCCATCACTAGGTCAAGGGCTGAGTAGGTTACTGCAGTTAGAGGTGCTTAATGATGATTATGGGAATGTAAGAAAGGACTAACAAAGTTTAACTGAGGAAGGCAAACGTACTTGACAAACATGGCAGACATGATTTGTTGCATGCTTTGCAAAACTTAAAGCACCACAAGAGTGGCTTTGCATGTTTTAGTTCTGTGACTGCCAACCGGGGGGTCAGGACCCTAACAGGGGGTCACAAGATGAATGTATTTTCAGATGTTTATTTCTCAGGTAGGAAATAAGACAAAAAATAAATTCTGATACACAAAGTTATGTTTAGTTTTGTGGTTTTTCTCTAATCTTTGTTTCTAAAAATAATTTAATCAAAATAATCTCTGGTATTAATGCTTACAATTTATAATTTACACAGTTTATAAACGTAATTTATGACGAGGAATCGCCAAGAGATATATCTTCACATTAAGGGGGTTACATGCTAAATAATGATTGGAACCACTATTACAATCCATTTACTAAATTTATTTTCCAAAATTTCATCAAATACACTGAAACTAGTGATTTTAGTATGAATGCTAGCATTTTGACGAATACGATATTATGATTTCCTAATGACTCAAGTCACTGTTAGAATTAGTATGGCATGCACATGGAGCAAATGGTCTGTCTTCACTTGAGTACACACCCTCACAGATGAGCACTCTTTATCTCTACTCTAAACTGTAGAGATTTCTAATCACTTGGCAGGTCACCAGATTGCAACATTGTCATGACAAAGGCCACGTCAATATGTACAAGTACAAGTGAATGTGAAGCACTTTGCAACTGTTTCAGTGTGTAAAATGTATAGAGATAAACTTGCATTTCCTTGCCACAACATTAATTTTATAAACATCAAAATTTTAAGAGTAGACTGTAAAGGCAGTCACATTCACAATCTGGGAAGTCATCGGTGCAACTGAGTCAGAGAAAAGTAATTTCACACGGCATGCTCTAAAGAGAGGAAAGCAGACACTGAAAACAGAGCAAGAATGGACAGACTATAACATGCAAATTTTCCCATGGGCAGTTCAAAACCAGTACTGTATGTCTCATATGTTCTGAGAGCATGGCGACGCGGCAAAGCGAAGCGCCACTACGAGACGACAGCAAACATACCCACTCAAATCCGAACTGAGGGCACAGAAAATAAACGTCCAAAGATCCCGATATGATCATCCCCGAGGAATCCTAACACAATCATTCACTACCCAACAACGTGTTAATGAATGTTCCTTTAAAGTTGCTTGGTTTTTGGGTCAATATTAAAATCTTTATTTATGTATTCATTTACCCTTGGAGGGGTTGTCAAGGAGTTCACGTCTGCGATACCTGAAATCTTACTTGAGGGAAAACAAAGAGAAGAGTTTTGTGAAAAAATCCCGCAAATACCTATGTCAGCATCATTAGCTACAAAGAAAACTGAAATATTAACCCAGGATGTGCTAGAACAGCTGGACGAAGCAATCCATAAGGCAACATGCTTAGGATTAGCTGTAGATGAGTCAACTGATGTTTTTGACAACGCTCAGCTGTTAGTTTATCTGAAGAAAAAGAGGTCTGTGAAGACATGTTAGGTGTAACATCACTTCAGACCAGTAAAAGAGGAGAGGACGTCTGCCTGGCCATAAAGGAGATGTCGATGAAAAGGGTGAAGAGGTGATAGAGGTGAAATGAGTGGTTTATATAACCACAGATTGAGCCCCTGCCATGGTTGGGAGAAAGAAAGGAGCAGCAGCAAGGATGAAAGATGACAATCCTGAGCTCATCTCTTATCATTGCATAATTCATTAATCGGTCCTGTGCTCCACTCTGTCAGACAAGTATGCTGACGTGATGAACACAGTGATGAGAATGAATAACTCTCAGGGCATCCTCTGCCCATCAGCAGCGCATGCTCAGGGAATTCCTCAGAGAAGTTGATGCACATGCTGATGACCTACTGCTGTGTGACAATGTGAGATGGCTCAGCAAAGGCAGTGTGTTGGAGCACTTTTGGTCCGTCTGAAAAAAAATCGCAGCTTTCTTGGCACAGCTGAAGAGCTGGAAAGCAACACCATATTCTCTCTTTTTGAAGATGGGAAGAAGATGGACATTGCAGCTTTTGTGGTTGATATCACTTCACACCTAAATGAACCGAATTTAAAGCTACACGGCAAGGACAATTCACTTTGTGACATGATGACAGCTGTCCGCTCCTTCCAGAGGAAACTTGAGGTTTTCAAGGAAGACCTGCAGGGAGAATCTGCACACTTCCCGACAGTGCAGGAACAGGTTCTGGGTAAGAGAGAAGTATCTAGTTTTGCTGACTTGTAAACTTCGACAAACGTTTTGACAGCTTCAGTGTTGGACAGCAGCTCGCCGTGTTCATTCAGAACCCATTCCTCATTGCAAATGTAAGGGGTTCTCAAAGGAAGTCACACAGCACTTCAAGTGCACAAATGCTGGGCCTCTCCAGATGCAACTGGTCGAACTCCAAGCAGATGTAAACCTGAAAGGGCATTTTGGAGGAACTGACCCTGCCAATCTCTGACTTCAAATTGTCTCAGAGACAGCTTTTCCCAGGTCTGAGGAAAGTACATTTTGACCATGTTGGGCTCCACGCACAACTGTGAGGCAGCTTTCTCAAGTATGAACAGTATTAAAACCAAAATTTATTCCGGGCGCGCCAATGAGCACCTACACATGTGTATGAGAATGGCCCTGGCACCATTCCAGCCCAGGTTTGAAATCCTGGCAGGAAAAGTAGACCCCTCCTCTCTCACTGAAAAAGAGAAAGTGGGATATAAGATGTTAAAGCTGTTCAGTTGTTAAAATGTGTTGAGATTGTTTGTTATAAAATTGGTTGAAACTGTTAAGATGCTGTGGGAGAGAAATCTTCACCAGGGCTTTGACCCTCAACTACACAATTTGTATTCAGAAATAAATACATACGGTCTTCTGTGTTCGATGTAATATAGGTTTTACTGTAACTCAAAAGGTACAGTGAAACCAAGCTGGTCCCCAGGGAGCAAACTGAACTGTCTCATTTTTATATCATTACTCTCTCCTCCTTCCGTTGGCCTAATTGCAAGTGCTCTCGCATCATCGCACCTCCTTGGCCTGGCCTATGCTGCAAATGCACCATTATTTCATGCTTATGGTACTTTCCACCATGATTAGCTGTACTATGAGAATTAATGATGTTTACATTCCTCATGAACTGATATCTTTACGGAAGGTGGACATCAATTCAGTTCAATTCAATTTTATTTATGTAGCGCCAAATCATAACAGAGTTCGAATGCATTCTTGCACCATTTGGTTACATACACCATTATATTCTGAAGCAAGCACATTCTCCTATCTTTCCTCCCTAAGCTACTCTCAGTCATCATTCTTGATTCTCAGATTCTGTTTTTAATGGTAACTTTACACATCTGGAGTAAAATAGATTAAAAAAATAAATAAATTATTACATTCAGTAGCAGTTAAAAATAATGATTGCATTCATTAACATATGAAAATATATTTCTTAAAATGTGAAATGGAGTTAACAAGAAAAAGGGAAAAACACTGTTCTCTCTGTTATGTATTTTATTTTTAAATCCAGCACTTATTTTACTTAAAATGAGAAAAGAACACTAATTTATTATTAGAGTACTTGTTATTTATAATCCCTTCAGTTCAATGTGAAAACTGACAATAAATATTGTTGAATTATTATTTCATTACAATTTCTTGATTTGATTTGACAGTCAGTTATTGACTACATACAGACATTGATACAACTACTGGGCTACTTCATTATATATGGCACTGAATCATAATGAAAGTTAGACATTATGATCAAAAATGATCATAATTTTTCATCATCACTGACAGTGGTAGTGCTGTTCAAATTTGACACATTGCATTATGGGATTGTTAGCATAAAGTATTCAGCCATGTGATGTGCACTACTTTTTCAATTCTTTGAGGGAACTATACAGAGCATAAATTTTACATAGTCAAAAAAGTTGCATGCAGTACAGTACACTATAACATAAAGAGGGAGTGATTTTAAAAAGCGCCTTGGTCTTGCTCATTGTCTTTTCGCAAGTCAGCTTCTTCAAAGGTGATGTAGATAATAGTGTTTCAATTAGTTTTAAATGTGGCTTAACCCACACGGCAAGTGCTATTCTATAATCTATACGTTTTTCTATTTCATTTATTTTTTCACAATAATATTAAGGCTCCAAGTATCCCAAACAAACACATTTCAAATTGTGTAAAATTTCTTTTTTATTCATATAAGTTATCCTAACTAACTATAGTACCTTAAAGGATAGGTTTGGATTATTTCAATACATATCGGATTGATTGGAATATATTGAATTCTCTTAATACAGCACTCTCATGCCATATGCATGCTGAGAGACTGATTGCTGGCTGTAATCATTCTTCCTCTATGTAGTATATAGTGGCCATGTGAGATATCCTTTTTCCACAACTATACTGTAAGGGATGGGGAACACAATCAAGTGGGTATGATCCGAAGTTACCTTGTTTTTAGTAATGAAGTTCCCTCTTTGTGTTTCAGTGGAGAGATACATCCTGATTGTTGCATTGCCTACACGCGACTACCAGGACGAAGATTACCATTTCATTTACTGAATACTCATATTAACTTTGGCCAAACTTTAGAATGTGTTTTGGCTAAAAAAATCTTTGGATTTACGCCCAACAAGTTACGCCCAACCCCCTTCCTCTGAGCGTTGTGTATGTTTATGTCAGTTGAGTGTGAAATAGATTGTCACTATACAATAAGAACATGGAGCTTAGTCAACTTTAGATAAATAAGAATTAGTTTTCTTGTTTAAAGCAAATTTATGACAATGCTTTTTAGGTAGTTATTTTCTTATTTAACCCTGGTAAACTGTGCAGCAGATAGCTTGAGAATGAAGCCCAAATTGAGCGATGACAGAAATCTACCTGTGAACTTTTTGAGAGCAACTCTCGGTCAGAGAGTTGATCATACACATAGGTAGCTTTATAGCACTCTTATCTTTAGACCCCAGGCTGCTGTTCAGGTGAAATCTGGTGAACATCTCGAAGAGAAGATTTCACAGTATGTATCAGCTTCAAAGACATCCCCATGTTGAGTAAATGCATTAGTCATATTCAGGTCTATCATTACACAGTGCTGACATGCCAAAGTTTTTTGATTAAACCAAAATCAGATTACTCCAGCTCAATTTACTCCAAAGTGGTGTCTTCAAGGTTACAAACTGCTCATTTCAAACATAATCATTTAATTTCAGATATTTGGTCATAGTATTACACAAACTGATATTTTGAACATGTGATGGCACTTGAAGAAAAGGTCAGGGGATCACTGAGGTTATTGCATTTCATATTGTGGGGAAAATGAGTGTCTGAACCACATTTCACGAAAATGCATCCAATAGTTGTTCCTATGGAGCCCCTCTAGGGTCATCTGAGAAAAAAAAATGAGTTATGTGTAAATCCGTATTCTTCCATGTGCACCCTCTAGAAACAATGCTCTGGGATTCGTAATCAGTGAGCACAGTTATGCAAACCATACCCACAGATTTGTAAATCAGTTGCACTGTTAGACACCTTCTTTATTCAGAGAATAAGGAATGGAACATTTCCATGGTGAAAACATCCGCCAAAGTACAGTTTATGTTGATTTAAGGGTAGATTTAACGCTATATTGTCTTTTGCATTGGACGTTTTACAGCTTTCATTGTGTAAAGTTCCATGTACCATTCCTTGTTCTCTAAAGAAACAGTTTTTTTGCAAATCTGTGAACACAGTTTGCAAAACCATGGGCAAGGATTATGAATCCATGCGAATACAGAATACAGATTTACATTTTTTAATTTTTTTTTTCAGCTGATGCAAGGGGGGTTCCCTATTCATCCAGAGATTTCAATCCGAACCAAATGTCAACCTGCTGCTGGAACTAGGGGAAAAAAAGGGGGGAAAATTAGAGGGACACCATATTCAGGATACAAAAGACTGCTTTCATGTAGTGAAATAAAAAATACAGGCATAAAATGTACACTTTACACAATTATTAGCAGGCTTTTTATGGATTTAAATGTTGAAGATAAGAGTTGTCTGAGAGCATCTGAAATGCTCTTATAAAAAAAACATAACAATTCCAAAGGCTACACGGCAATCAGCAAAGATCTGGAAATCCCTGTTTCAAGAATTCGTAATGTTGTTAAGAAGTTTCACAGTCATAAAACTGTTAAGATGTTTCCAGGATGTGGCGCTAAGAAGAAACTAAACAAAAGAAGTCAGTGGAGGTTGATGTGGATTGTGGAAAAACAACACTCAATACAGACCTTCAGGCTGACCTGGACCAATCTAGAGTGATGGTTTCAGCCCGTACCATACGCCGCACACTAAACCAAGTAGGGCTCCATGGGCAAAGAAAAGAAAGGCACAAAAAGGCAAGACCTATGTTTGCAATAACTTTCATAGATAAGCCAAAGTCTTTCTGGGATAATGTTCTATGGACAAGTTCTACAGTAAAACAGGTTGCAGGTTCTATCAAGCTGTGGGGCTGTTTTGCTGCATCTGGCACTGGAGGCACTGAATGTATCAAAGAAATGATGAAATTAGAGGATAACCAAGGCGTTTCAGAGTGAAATTTGTTATCCACTGTCAGAAAACCAGGCTTGAGACAAAGGTCTTGGTTCTTTCAGCAGGACAAAGACCCAAATCACACATCCAGCAGCACAAGAGAATGGTTGAAAAGAAAATAGACTGTTTTAAACTGGCCAGCAATGAGTCCTGGACTAAATCCCAGAGTTACAGAAATTACCAGCAGACAGGTGAGAGAACTTCTAGTAGGCTACAAGAGACATTTAGAGGCTATCATTGATGCAAATGGTTCCGCACCCAAATATTATTGAAGGGTGCCAATAATTGTGTCGTGGGCACATTTTCTGTTTGTATTTTTTTCACTATTATGGAAATTTTGTTTTTTCTTCTGTTCAGTATCCTTGGACATTTCATTAAAGTATTTTGATTAAACAAAATTAGTTGATTTGCATTTATTTCTAAAGATATTCTAAATTTTGTACTTAAAATTCAGGGGTGCTGTAAATACCTTTCTTCTTAGAATAACCCACATGTAAAGAACCCAGCCGCAGTGTGATAACTGGTAAAGGGCAGTGAGAAAAGATGTATTTCTCAGCATTTGCTAGACGATGCTGTGTTTCTGGAAATGTCTGGTCCCAAATTGATTTGCCATTTAGCGCTGACATTTTAAACATCTCAACAACTTCCTTTGTTTTCTGTCTTTTGCCTGTATGTACAACATGTGCATGTTTGGGTGTGTGTGGTAACTTATCTGAAGAACGTGTTAGTTGTGTCTCTTTTTAAAGTAATAAAAACTGTATTTCCGTTATTGATCTATGATGTGCATGTGACCAATGACCTTAACTGGGTTTTGAAAGACTGTTTCATGAGACAGCTTCAGTTTGAAATACTTTATTATACAATTTGAGTATACAATATACCCTTGGCAGGTGAAACCTATATTGATTGTTTATTTTCTAGGTCTGAGTGAAAGGAGAACATATTTAATAGCTTCTTAAAAGCTGGTTTACTAGACTACTCTGATATGGCCAAAGGTACGTGAACACCCAAACAAATGACCCATGAACCATTTCATTAAATCAGGAACCTTACCTTCATTTTAACTGGGGAAAACCAGCATCTAAATTTAGTTTTTTAGCCGTAGCCTCTTAGACAACTTCAGCTGTTGCCAAAAAAGTCCCCTTTGCTCATACATAAATTGAAAGAAAAAAAACCCCATACGTAATCTTCTTTTTGTTTTTTTGGTCCTGCCGAACTAATGTTTCACTTTGGCATTGACTCTCACTTGTTGGTTGATGGGAGGACTGACAATACACACATATGTATATATGTATATCTACATATATGTTTATCTACATATGTTTATATATATGTGTGTGTGTGTGTGTGTGTTTGTGTGTATGTATGTGTGTGTGTGTGTGTGTGTGTGTGTGTGTGTGTGTGTGTGTGTGTGTGTGTGTGTGTGTGTGTGTGTGTGTGTGTGTGTGTGTGTGTGTGTGTACACAATTAAGAAAGAGGCAAGTAGTAGCCTACAAGAAAACTGCTTTCAGGAGAGACAGAGGAAGAGAATTTGCAGCAACATGCTGGTCCCAGGGGTAGAAGAAATATTCAGATTTTATTCATCAGTTGATACATTCTGTTGTACATCAAATGAGTCAATGACTTAAATTTGTTTTCACTGTTTGGTTCAGTAAGCAGTTCTTAATGTCAAGGAAGTACTGGGAAAATCAAGGTGGAGTTTACATTCATGGCAATCAGTAGCCAAGTAGCAAAGCACATTTACCCAGGTATTATGCTTAATTACAGTTACGTGGTACTTTACTTAAATGTTTCCATTTAATGCAACTTCCACTCCACTTCTGAAATGGATTTAGGGGGAAACATTGTAGCTACTTGTTATTCTACAACATTTACTTGACAGTTTGTTACTGGTTACTTTGCAAATTAAGATATTACACACAAAATCAATATATATTTATATATATATATATATATATATATATATATATATATATATATATATACACACTTCAGTATAGATTAAACTATCCTGCAATGTGTACAAGACATAAAATGAGCTCCACATTGAAGAGACCTTAAGTTTAAACAAATTGTGTTGATATTTTTATGTACTTTACCAAAGTAAGTATGTAGTATATGTGGTGTTAATAGTTTTACTTGAATAAAGTAAAAAAACTAAGACTTTTTCCACCCCTGCCAATACCAAAATTTTAATTTAGGGAAAGGGTGAAAATAAAGAAAATATGCCTGTGTTTGCCTAGGGATCCCAAATCTGCCCTTATTGCCAATAGTATTAATACTAGGATAAAGGATGGACATTTCTTAAAATAACAGTTATGTAGTCATCTTCCCGGCAAATGAGACGAGCAAGAGAGATCAAGACACCAAGTGATCCAACGTGAGAAACAAAACCTTATTCGCAATTTAATTCACTGCAGTCATGTCTTAAAGCAAAAATAGACAAACCAAAAACTCAGTCTCTTTGTCTGTATTTCCAACCTCGCATGGCTCCTTTACATCCATTGATTACATTTAATACAAAAAATAACATGGATGGACACTGATAGGAAATTGTGTTGCAATACCAGGGGTAAGGTCTGTGTAGGAAGAATCATTTATATGAGAGAGTTCATCTTGTATATTGGATAATGTGTCTTTGTGCTTTTTCAGGTGCTTTTCCTTGGACCACTTTCACATTCATTAAATGCATAAAGATACTAGGTAATTCATAGCACAATGGTCAGGTGTGTAGACACAGTAAATATGCTTTGTTATGGCTATTTCCTACAATCACAGTATGTCTTTGCAACATTGTGATGGTGACGTTGAATTTCTGACGTTACTGCAACATGACAGTTACAACATTACCATTACTTACATTGCTTCTACGCTGTTGAAATGTTTAAATGGAACAGGTGTTCTATGGTATTAGATGTCTGTTAAATGTACTCTGCATGACGTTCCCTGTACTTTATATAATGACGTTGCTGCAACATTTCTAAAATGTGACAATTTACCAGGTATTCAAAGTCTGTGTTAAAATGCAGCTTTTGTTACAATATCTTTATTATTCCAATATAATAATACATGATTTTGATTGATAAATGCATTATAGTAACATTACACACATTATATAGTATTTTAAAAGAAATCTTGAAGTTGTTTTCGTTATGTGGTTTTGCTATAAGTCAGGGTTTGAATTGCAATCGACCAAGTGCATACAAAAGAAGCTATGACATACGCAAGTGTTGAGTCCACCATTTACAAATGAAATTACCAAACACCTGAGCGCAACTTATTCAACTACCAGATCTTGCTGGATTTTTGTCTGTTTGGAAGCCTCACGTCTTCTTGGATTTCTTTATTTGTTTGCAATTTTTGGATTTTCTAGGAAAATTTCAATTTGTCCCACTTAAGGTAAAGAAACGTCTTACATTAGGGATAATTCCGATTTTTTGAAATGGGGTTGTATGAAGTATTTATCCACAGTCCACTTACTCACCGTAGTATTAACTACAGGAGATGGTGGTCTGGCACGGAAGCTAGCAAGCTAGCTAAAATTACTAAAGTTATTTTCGCCGCCTAAAAAAGACTTTGGTCTTTTAGAGTGCTTGCACACCTAACCTGCTAGGTTCAGTAAGAACGATCTCATGTCCATTTTCCTGGTTAGTATGGTTCATTTGGGCTCATGTGAAAGCTGTCAATCAAACCCTGGTGCAGACCAAAAAACCTACCAAGTATGCTTGAAGAGGTCGGTCTTGGTCTGCTGTCAAGCAGTGTCTGCTTCGGCTTGTTTGCGGCGTGAAAGCAAATGAACCAACCACAGGATTTTATGATCATAGATACGTGATTTTAGCATGATTTCAAAAGCTAAACTAATAACAAATTCATCTGCTGATTGTAGATTCTGTTCAGGAAGTGTATTTATGTCAGTTGTTGGGCTCGTTGCCATTGCTATCACTGTCAATTAAGATTCATTGTGTATGGGATCAATGCATAAATCAACAACATATATATATATATATATATATATATATATATTTTTTTTTTTTTCCCCATAAAAGGCTAAATTGTCTGTGTGCTCCAGTGAATCTTTTTTCTTTTTTTTTTTTTTAAATCTTTTATCATATATGTATATACTGTAATACTGTATATAAAAGAATAAAGACAAGTCATACATACACCGTATATAATTATATTTTCAGGTACTGTAAGGACATCTCTCCCTGGAGATGTGGAGAAGAACATAGAAGTCCAAATCATGAAGGTTCTTAAGCATGCTCTGCAGAAAGTCAGAAGAGAGGTATTTATAATATAATTATTGTATTACATTTGCCGTATTAGTAGACATTGTCCTGCAGATTATGTAAAGTTCAAAACTAAGAAAAACATGTCTTTTCTTTGAAATTTAATTATTTAGGATGAATCAACAAAAAGTACCACGACACCACAGACTGGTTATTCAGATGACAGTGACCGTTGAGGAAAAAAATGGTTAAGGATGTTAATTCAATAAACCTTTCAAAATGTCACTCTTCATCCCAACTTTTCTTTCACACTAGTCAGAGTTTCATACTGGAGTCTGGTGCTGGGTCCTTGTACTTTCTCTCCATTTACCCTTTTTCACTCACACGCATAGCCACGTGGTATTTGGAGTGGGCACAAAGTCAAGTATAGGTGCCACTCACCAGGCTGGAGCTGCATATATTGAGATACATGCTTAGCCTCTGCATTTTATTTAAACCTTATCCATGCCTAGTTTATAATAAATTGTGTATCAGTTAAGAAACACTGGGTCATTGTACTGTCTATTTTTTTGTTTTATACACAAATTACACTGAATAAAGAATGCTAAACATTTAGTTCATGATTTCAAGCTATTATATTTCCAAGTGTGTGTATTAAGTGTGTCCAATGCTCTTCTGTTTTGTATTGACAAATAATTTCTTGCATAAACTAATGCACCTGGAAATATGATTTATTGCAGTTTTCCACTGCTATGTTACAGGATGTTAGTAGTTTATTCTCATTGTGTCATAGAGGCTGTAATAGTTAAGTGGGTGACAAAAACATGGATGTAAGTTACACAAGTCAAAACCCCTGCAAACACAGCACGTCCCTGCAACACCCTGATAATGACATTTGTTCAATTATGATATTGTAATGACGTTACTGCAGCATTACACTGAAAACATTACTATTAGTTACATTGCAGCGATGTCCCTGTAACGGCTCTATGCTAGTAGGAACATTGAGTGCAACATCCTGGCGATATAAAGTGATGTCGCAACCTCTTGGAAAAGTGGTGGAAGCATTGGGACAATGTACTGGCAACGTTTAAAATGACGTGCTGGCGACAACACTGGAATTTCAGTTGGTTGCTAGAATGTTACAGGTGACGTTCCAATGTATAATGTTGCAAAAATTACGTTGCAACGACATTCTTGCAACAACTCTGTCTTAGCAAGGTTGCTGTTTTCTTATAAGTGGTATATTGAAACTTATGGGAATGTACTTTGCTTATTTTTCTTTTACACACTTTAGAGATAAAACTTTGGAAAAGAAGCAGAGGAGGTGTAACCAGCCCCCAAGACTTTCAAAGTAAACACACGGAATCATCTGCTCTGAGAGTCATTTAAGCGAGTTACACTTCTAAGTTATGTGTGTTTGTGGTCTTGGTCATGACTTTATAGTTTGCCTGCACAACCAAACAGCATTTATGTAGTTTTCCTGCCCAGCATAGCTGACTGGTATCTAGCTTCAGCAGATAGCTGTTAATAGCTATATGTCCTGTGCCCCTGTATGATAGGTGTGGGTCCTCCATGGGTAAGCTGACCTATAAACTCACCCATCCTTAAAGGTCACCATCAAAACATTGGCTACTGAGGCAACCTACTGTATCATTGTACCTGATTACTTGTGGAGAGCCAGGCTGAAACTGGCAACAGGTTAGCTGATATACAGTACAGTGTGCAATTTAGGCAGGGAGATGTTAGTCATTTTGGCTCTGTGGGCTATTTTATTTGATTTGGAATGAAACAATGACTGAGATTAAAGCACTGACTGGGCATTGAGCAGTTTGTGCTGTCTCCATTTTTTACATATTCTGCCAATTTTAGGACCATGCAGGAAGATAACAATCTTAGACATTATGCCAATGCAGCCAGGGAGTTTTTTGGCCCAGCAGTAGGCTGGTCATGACTGGCAAAGTCAGTCAACTGACCTCAGTCCATCTGAGCAGGGGTGCTTGTCATTACATTATTTCATGTCCTCGCTTCTCAGGTGACCTGGATATCATTCCCATCCACCATGATGAAGAATGTCTCAGCTCACTTATTACTGTACGGAGGACTGTGGCTCAAGGAGTGAGGAAGCTACTCAGAGGAAACAGGAGCAAGGGTACAAGAGATCATCCTTCGCTGTTTTATAAGACCAACACACCCTTTTTTTAAAAATCAGTTAATGATTGGATACTGCAGCCGATTGGACAACATCACAGTTTTATACCGCAACAAATAACAAATTAATTCAGGTGTAATATCACCATCAAGTTTAGATTTTATTTGTGTCCTGATGTACTATTTAGTTAAATTGACTGGATCAATGTGACTGTAGGTCTTATTTATAAAGGAAGCATAAAACAACCTTCATCATTCAAAAAGAATGATTTTTTTCATGATGTTCATCCATCCATTTTCTGCCACTTATCCAAAGTTGGGTCAGGTTAAGCAAGGCAGCCCAGATGTCCCTCTCCCCAACAATGTTTTCCAGCTCATCCTCCTGGGAGATCCCAAGGCATTCCCTGGCCAAGTGAGATATATAATCTCTCCAGTGTGTTCTGAGTCTCCCCCATCTCCTACAAGCTGGACATGCCCGGAAGACCTCCAATGGAAAGGCGCACAGGAGGCATCCTAATCAGATACTCAGAGCTCCCTGCAGATGTCAGCACCTTATCCTATCTCTAAAGCTGAGGCCAGCCACCATGCGCAGAGACTCATTTCAGCTTGTATCCGTGATCTCGTTATTTTGATCACTACCCAAATGTCATGACCATAGGTGAGGGTCGGAACATAGATTAGTTAGCCAATAAAGCTATAGTAAATCAAAAGCTTTGCCTTTTAGCTCAGCTCCCTCTTCACCACAACAATCTGGTACAATGCCCACTTTACTTCTGATGCCACACCGATCCACCTGTCAATCTCCTATTCCATCCTATCCTCACTTGTGAACAAAACTCCTTAACTTGAGCAGAAACCCTGTCCCAACCTGAAGGGAGCAATCCAACATTTTCCGGTGGAGAACCATTCCGAATGGCTTCAGTTTGGGGGCTGGGTGGGCTGTACACCACCCCAGTGCATGCTGAAGATCATGATCTAATGAAGCCAACAGAACAACATTATCTGCAAATAGCACAGACACAATTCTGAAGCCCCTAAACCAGTTATTCTCAGATTTGGGATCCCTAGGAGAAATCCTGTCCATGAAGATCACAAACCTGATGACAAAGGACAACCCTTGCGGAGGCCAACACCCACCAAAAATGTGTTTGACTTCCTGCTGAGAAGAAAGGCACAACTCTCACTCCACTTATATAGGGACCGAATGCCTCATAGTAATGGTCCCAAACCCCATATTCCCGCAGTCACCCCCACAAGATCCCCCGAGGGACCTGGTCATTGGCTGAAACTCTGTCCACAAAAGCCCATGTAGACAGGATGACCACTCAAGTAGCCTTTCAAGGGTAAAGAGTTGGTCAACTTTTCCATGGCGAGGATGGAATCTCTATTGCTCCTCCTCAATCCAACGATTTATGATCAGTCAGAGCCACCTTTCCAGTACCCTGGCATAAGCTTTCCCTACGAGGCTGAGCAGTGTGATACCCCTAATAATTCAAGACCTCCATGCAACATTGAAGAGGTGTGTCAGCCTAGACAGCCCATCAATGTCCAGAGCCTTCAGCATCTCAGGGCAAATCTCATCCACACTTGGCACCTTGCCACTGAGGAGCTTCTTAACTACCTCAGGGACCTCTGCCAGAGATATGAGTGACCCTTGCCAAGAGTCTTCAAACTTTGCTTCCTCCTAAGAGGACATGTTGGCTGGGTTCATGAGTTCCTCAGCGTGTTCCTTCCACTGCCCAACGATTTCCCAGTCCAACTCAGCAGTTTTCTTCCCCTCTTGAAAACAGCTTGGGCCAAGCCCTGCTTTCCCTCTCTGACATGCCAGATGGTTTGCCAGAACTTCACTGAGGCCAAAGGAAGTTCCTTCTCCATTGCCTTCCCAAACTCCTTCCACATCTGTTTTTTTTATCCATGACCGCCGCAGCTGCAGCCCTTCTGGCCCACTGGTACCTGCCTGCTGCTTCAGAAGACTCCTGGGTCAGCCAGGCCCAAAAGACCTCCTTCTTCAGCTTAATAACTTCCCTCACCACCAGTGTCCACCTGCAGGTTCCACCAACCCACCAGTTGGTGAGTAATTGACAGAACTGCTCCTCCCTTTACCTGATTGTCCAAGACATATGACCGCATATCAGATGATTCAACCACAAAGTCGATCATTGATCTTAGGCCTAAGGTTCTCTGGTACACTTATGAACCACGTTACGCTCAAACATGGTGTTTGTTATGGCCAATCCATGGCTAGCAAAGAAGTCCAACTTCAAAATGCCACCCGGGTTCAGATCAGGCAGGCTTTTCCTCCCAATGACCCTCTTCCAGGTTTCTCGAATCATTGCCCACATGAGCATTGAAGTCCCCCAGAAGAACTGTAGAGTCCCCAGGTGGTGCCCTTTCCAAGACCCCACCCTACCCCCAAAAAGGCCAGATACTTCGAACTGTCATTAGAAGCACAGACAAAGTCAGTTACTTGCAGTCGCATTGAGATGACTATTCCGTTTTGTCCAACACAGTGGCGCTCATCCAGGAACTTGTAAGACTCCCCACACCTGCCGGGCACCTCTCGCCCAAGGCAACTCTGGAAAAGAATAGAATCCAGCCCCTCTCAAGGAGTTTGGTTCCAAAGCCAGTGCTTTGCATAGAGGTGAGCCCAACTATATCTAAATGGTACCACTCCACCTCCCACACCAACTCTGGCTCCTTCTCCCCCATTCCACATAATAGAGCTAGTCTACAACGCCAGGGATAGGCACGTCCAGGCTCCAACTCAGCCCACCGCCGGGTTTACAATGCACCCCAACCCGATGCTTTCCCATAAAGATGGTGAGACCAAAGGGTGGTGGCTCCATGTAATGTCTTCAAGCTATGCTCGGCCAGGTCCCATGGGCCCAGTCACCAGACGCTCACCGTGAGCTCCACTTCCAGGTCTAACTTCAGGATTGTGCTCTGGTTTCCCTCAGGAAAGGAAGGAGAACATAGCACAGTACAGGTTTAACATAAAGATGTATAACAATAATGAGGCAGATAATACAACTAATAATTATAATAATAGGGTGAATAATAATACTAATAAAACTAAATATAATAGTAGTAATGATAATCATAATCATTGAAGCAATGAGTGTTGAGCAGGATCATGGGGGCAGTAGGTGGTTTGCAGTCACAGATCCAGACTCTATTACCAGGGGTAGATATACCTGCAGAAAGTGACAGGAAGAGAGAGGAGAGAGACCAGAAAGCACAAAACTATGGGAGAGAGAAGTCAAATTAGTAACAAGCATTGCTGCCATATGAATGCGTACAGATGGAGAGGAAGAGGAGGAAAGAGGAGCTCAGTGCATCATGGAAAGTCCCCCGGCAGTCTAGGCCTATAGCAGCATAACTAAGGGGTGGTTCAAGACAAGCCTGAGCCGGCCCTAACTGTAAGCTTAAAAGGAAGGTTTTAAGCCTACTCTTAAACATGGTCAGGGTGTCTGCCTCATGGACCCAAACTGGAAGATGGTTCCACAGTAGAGGAGCCTGATAACTGAAGACCCTACCTCCCATTCTACTTTTGGAGAGTCTAGGAACCACAAGCAAGCCTGCATTCTGAGAACGCAGTGTTTTAGTGGTGTAATAGGATACAATCACCTCTTTCAGATATGATGGTGCCTGACCATTAAGGGCTTTGTAGGTGAGGAGGAGGATTTTAAATTCTATCCTGGATTTTACAGGGAACCAATGCACAGAAGCTAACACAGGAGAAATGTGATCTATTTTCCTTGTTCCTGTCAGTACTTGTGCTGCAGCATTCTGGATCAGCTGGAGAGTATTTCAAGATTTGTTGGGACAGACTGATAATAAGGAATTACAATAATCCAGCCTAGAAGTAACAAAAGCATGGACTAGTTTTTCTGCATCTTTTTGAGACAAGAAGTGCCTGATGTTTGCAATGTTACATAGGTGAAAAAAGGCAGTCCTTGGATTGGGTTTTATGTGAGAGTTAAAGGACATATCCTGATCAAAGAGAACTTTTCGACAGGCTTCATTGACAAATACAATTGGATATCATCTGCATAACAAAAGTAGTTTACAGAGAGTTTCCTAATAATATTGCCTAAAGGAAGCATATACAAGGTGAATAGAACTGGTCCAAGCAGAGAACCTTGCTGAACTCCGTGACTAACTTTTGAGTATATGAAGGATTTATCGTTAACGTGAACAAAGTGAAAGCGGTCTGATAATTAGGACTTAAACCTGCTTGGAGCGGTTCCTTTAATGCCAATTAAATGTTCCAGTCTCTGTAATAGGATGTTATTGTACTTGTCTATCAAGACAAGTACACAGACAAGTCCTTTGTACAATGCAATTAGAAGCTCATTTATAACTTTCACCAATGCTGTCTCCTGACTGGAAATCCTCAAATAAACTATTATCATGTAAAAAGTCACACAACTGGTTGGCAACAGCTTTCTCAAGGATCTAAGAGAGAAAGGGAAGGTTAGATATGGGTCTGTAGTAGGTTTAAAAAATGGATCAAGCGTAGGCTTTTTAAGTAGGGGTTTAATCACAGCTGTTTTAAATGACGGTGGTACATAGCCTGGTAATAAAGACATATTGATCATATCTAGTAAAGAGGTGCTAACTTAGGATAAAACTTCCTTAAGCAGCCTAGTGGGGATTGGGTCTAAGAGACAAGTTGATGGTTTAGATGAAGACATTGCTGAAGTTAGTAGGCAAAGCTCGATGGGAGTGAAACTGTCTAATTATATATCAGGTTTTACAGCTGTTTCTAAGGTTCCTGTGTTTGAAGATAAATCATTGCGGCTTGAGAGCAGGATGCGGTGAGTTTTATCTCTAATAGTTAGAATTGTATCATTAAAGAAGCTCATGAATACATGGATCAATAGAGCTATCACTCTCTGGCAGCCTGACTACAGTGCTGAAAAGAAACCTGGGGTTGTTCTTATTTTCCTCTATTAAAGATGAGTAATAGGCTGCTCTGGCATTACAGAGGGCCTTCCTATATGTTTTAATACCATCATACTGTTCGCTTTAATATACGGGTTTGGGAGTTAAACCATGGAGTTAACCTCCTTTGTTTTATTATATTCTTTTTCAGAGGGGCAATAGAGTCGAGAGTCATTCTCATTGAGACTGCAGCACTATCAACAAGATGTTTGGGAGGGACTAAAGTTAGCATAGGAGTCCTCTGTTATATTATAACATGGCAGTAAATTAAGTGCTGATGGAATCAGTTCCTTAAATTTAGCTACAGCCCTACTAGACATTCATCTAGTAAAGACATTTCTGCCTAATAGTGTGTAGTCCAGTAACAGCAATTCAGAAAGTTATTAAATTATGGTTCGATAAAAGAGGTTTCTGTGGAAAGACTATTAAATGTTCAATTTTGATGCCATAAGTCAGAACGAGGTCGAGGGTGTGGTTCAAACAGTGAGTGAGTTTATTTACACCCTGAGCGAAGTCAATTGAGTCTAATAATGAGATAAACGTAGTTCTAAGGTTCATTATTAGCATCCACATGAATATTAAAATCACCTACTATAATTACTTTATCTGTACTAAGGACTAAACTTGATAGAAGCTCTGAGAATTCAGATAAAAATTCAGAGTATGGGCCAGGAGCACGGTACACTATAACTAATAGAACAGGCTTTAAAGTTTTCCATGATGGATGTGTAAGACTACGAACCAGGCTTTTGAATTAATTATAATTGAGTTTAGGTTTAGTGTTGATTATGAGGCTTGGCTAAAACTCCACCTCCTCGGCCGGTGCCTGGAGGAATGTGAGTATTGATATGACTGGGGGGAGTGGATTCATTAAGGTTAACATATTCATCACGAAACAGTCATTTTTCAGTGAGACTAAATATATCAATATAATGATCAGATATTAGATCATTTACTAATACAACTTTGGATGAGAGCGATCTAATGTTTAAGACTTCATATTTAATTCTCCTATTTTGTTGTACTTCTGCAGTGGTGGTCTTAATTTTTATTAGGTTTCTGTGTACAGCTCCTCTTCTGTTTATTTTTTAGGTTAATTAATTTTGGTGGTTGGCGGGGAGCAACAGTCTCTATGGGGGTTTGGGTGGGTGACTGCTGTACTGGAAGCACGGATAAGATTGTAAGACTGTAACTCTGCCTCCTGTTCTCAACTCTGTGTTGTCATGGTTTTGGTCTACTAATAAACTCAGATTTCTGGATATGAGAGCTTCTCCATCCAAAGTGGGATGTATGCTGTCTCTCCTAATCAGACCAGGTCTTCCCCAAAAAGTCCGGCAGTTATCTACAAAGCCCACGTTGAAAGCCAGCGGTTGAATGATGACATGCGGCTGTAAAGAAAACAGGGGCCCAGGGAAAACTATGGAGTCCTACATTCTCTTTGCATATGTACACACCGACCCAACATTCATTTTTTTAACCTACTTAATATAGTAACGTTTATCCTTAGCCAGTTTTTTTAATAAGGATTCTACATCGCCCGCTCGGGCCCCAGGAATATATTCGACTATGGTCGCCGATGTCACTAACTTCTCGTTTCTCAAATTAGAGCTTCCAATAACCAGAGTTGATTTCTCAGCGGGTGTGTCGCTGAGCGGGGAGCCTCTGTTTGAAACGTGAACTGGTCGATGATGAACCATGGGCTTCTGCATAGGGCTACGTTTCTTGTGATATAACAATGCTACTAAATAATTTCTACAAATTATGAATTCTCATCATAACCCGGATAGTTACATAATGAATTTACAAACAGAAACAAATGCAGAATAAACTGTTTATTTAAGCGGAAATATGCAGAGATATTTCACATTCACTTTTGTCATGATGGAGGACATCACTATACTGTTGCACTGGCTGTAGTTATTATTTCCATATCTGTGCAAATACAAACGGCAAGGCCAACCAAGCACTTAACACCTTCAGACTGACAATTAATGCAGCTGTGCCCTCATCATCAGAAACTGACATTGCTTCAGATGACAGTTTGGAGGAAATGACATCGCATTTCTCTAAAAACATGTTTCCTGAATTCCTCTCTTCTTGCATCTTTTCCTACATCACCTCCCCGCATCTTACGTGGGAGGGACTAAGTTGTGAGGATAAGACACAAGTGAGGTAAACAAGAAGACATCTAAGACAAATGAGAAGCATCCCAGGCATGTCACTCACTGAAATCAAACTGAAAGCAAGAGATTAGTTATGTAGTTGAGGCCTCGCAGAGCATCACCAGGGGAGATATCACGTATCATCTGATGTCTATGGACCATAGATTTCAGACAGTTAATGAATGAAAAAATTTGACCTACAATATTAGATATCTTGACTAATATCTATCTTAACTGATCAAATTATCTTTGGTCCTCTAAAAATAGAGATTAAAAGGTACAAGTACAACCAAATCTACAGTTCCTAAACTGTTTAACCTTTGGTTGAGTTATACCTTTATGCTTCCCAGGTACTCTTGCTTGCACCAGCACACACAGGCCCCCTACACCTTGTTCATCTGTCCGAGGTTGGCAGGATGAACCAGCCCTCAGGCCTTACAGGTCATAGAGATATGTGTGGAAGAAGTTTTGTGAAATGAATTAACCAATGAATGATGGTTTTACTTCATAAAAAGGACCTTATTGTTTCCAGTTTCTTTTTCACAGTGGCAAAGACAAGAGAGGTGTCTGAGAGCATCAGAAATGCTCTTATCAAAAAACATTACAGTTCCAAAGGCAACAAGGCAATCAGCAAATACCCTGACATCCCTGTTTCAACAGTTCGTAATGTTATCAAGAAGTTTCACAGTCATAAAACTGTTAAGACGCTTCCAGTACGTGGCCTTAAGCAGAAACTCAATGTGAGAAGTCTGTGAAGGTTGATGCAGATTGTGGAACAAACACCACACAAGACATCTAAAGAGCTTCAGGCTGATCTGGACCAATCTGGAGTGGTGGTTTCAGCCTGTACCATACACAACACACTAAACCAAGTAGGGCTCCATGGGCAAAGGTCAAGGAGGATACCACTATTGAAAGAAAGGCAAGACTAATATTTGCAAAAACTTTCATAGATAAGCTACAGTCTTCTTGGGATAATGTTCTCTGGACAGATGAAACCAAAGTAGAGCTCTTTGGGAATGCAGTGCTTCAGTTTGTTTATAGTTCACCAAATGAAGCCCATAAGGAAAAGAACAGCCTACCTAAAGTAAAACATGGAGGAGGTTATATCATGCTGTGGGGCTGCTTTGCTGCCTCTGGTACTGGAGACACTGAATTTATCAAAGGAATGATGAAAACAGATTACCAAGGCATTTTTGAGCAAAATGTGTTAACCACTGTCAGAAAACCAGTTTTGAGGTGAAGGTGTTTGAGCAAGACAACAACCCAAATCGCACATCCAGGAGTACAAAAGAACGGAACAAAGGAACAGATGGAATGTTTTAAATGGACGAGCAACGAGTCCTGAACTAAATCGCATTGAAAACCTTTGGATGGAGCTGAAATCTGTCATTGCAGAAAGCACTCCTGCAAACTAAAAAGAGCTTGAATGCAGACCAATGGAAGAGATTGGCAGAAACTCCCAGCAGACAGGTGCAAGAAACTTCTAGATGGCTACAAGAAATTTTTAGAAGCTGCCATTGTTTCCAATTGTTCTCCAACCAAATATTATTGAAGGGTTACAATATCATGTTATGTTTAGCCATGATTGGCTAACAAACCTTTGTGTGATTGGTCACCGACAAAAGTGGGTATTCACACCAACTTTTTCTGATCAGCTCCTCAAAGCTGGCGTGGAACAACAGACCAATAACTCACTCTGCTTAAACTGCTTCTGAAGAGCCTCTATGTGCTTCCCAAGCTCATCAAACTTGGTACATACCATGTATGACATCATGTGTTGTTTAGCCATGATTCAGCTCTTCAAGCTGGCATAAAACTACTGACCAATCACTTGCTCTGCTTAAACTGCTGCTGAAGGGCATCCATCTGACGGCATTCCTTGGGCCTTGATTGTGGACATTTTATGGGCGAGACTGCACCATTGCCTGGCTTGCTTAGCTAATGCTGGGTCTGTTTTTAGCCTGGTTGCTATTGCAAGCTGGCCCCTGAAACAGCTAAACTTCAACATGGCTGTGTGTGTTTTCTAATAGCATACTCACTATTAGAAGAGCCTCTATGTGCTTCCCAAGCTCATCAAACTTGGTACATACCATGTACGACATCATGTGTTGTTTAGCCATGATTCAGCTCTTCAAGCTGGCATAAAACTACTGACCAATCACTTGCTCTGCTTAAACTGCTGCTGAAGGGCATCCATCTGACGGCATTCCTTGGGCCTTGATTGTGGACATTTTATGGGCGAGACTGCACCATTGCCTGGCTTGCTTAGCTAATGCTGGGTCTGTTTTTAGCCTGGTTGCTATTGCAAGCTGGCCCCTGAAACAGCTAAACTTCAACATGGCTGTGTGTGTTTTCTAATAGCATACTCACTATTAGAAGACATCCGACGGCTGAAGCAGGATCTAAAGAACCATGATGACCTATCCTGGGGTTTTTATGCGTTGCAGCTTCCCAAGCCAAACATCTCTCCGAATTTGGCACTTCTCTTTGCGTCAAAAGAAGCATCAGTCCGTCCCCTGAGTGCTCAGCCTCTGTTACTTGATGCCACTCTTCCCTGGGCCGGCTCTATCACCACGGGAAGGGAGCCGATCCTTTCAGCGTATGTCCTGGCTCTGGGTGACGACGTGTGGCCCATCCTCAGGGCTAAGTCCAAGTCCTACGGCTTCTATACGCCATGCAACTCAGAGCTGTGGGTCCTAGTCAAGAGTGGTAAGGGCCATGCTAAATGTTCCTCCCGACCACTCTCTTCTGAAATTTTTCAGCTGAGCAATAAATTGCAAGCAGTGGACAGTGGGGACGGACCGCACACCCCAGTGAGGCTGCAGCTGGGTGACAATCTGCCCGGCTCTCCACTCCTGAGCTAAATGATTGCTCCTCCGCTGCTTGGAATTGCCTTCAACATGTAGCCCTCTGTTTCGGCTTGGCTCCTATGGCCAGATTACTGCCTGTTGGACCACCCTGCTGCCACATACATACCCAGACCTCCTCTGGGGGGTTGGTTCTCTCGTGGCTCAACTGCTGCTGCTCACTCTCAAGGCCTCCTCTGCTGCCACTCTTACAGGCTGCCAACCTTCTGACACCACCTCGGTGCAGTGCCCACCCGTGGTGCTTGTTGTCAGCACCTCTGTGGTCTGGCACATAACTTTAAACAGTGGACAGACCTTCTGCTATTCAGGTGCCTGCATAACGGACATCACATCCACCGCTCTGCTGCTGATTCAAACTCACAACTCTGCCTCTGCAGTTGTTGTCCACGTCAGCACCAAGGACTTAAATTATCAACAGTCAAAGATTCTCAAAGAGGAGTGTGTGTGCCTCATGAACAGTCTGCTGGACACCGGGAAGAAGTGCGTCATCTCCAGTCTACCTTTCAGGAACACGTGTTTTATCAATGAACATTGAACTGACTCTACACTCCTGCATAGCTTTCACAGGATGATGACCTGAAAGCCCTGCCTTTTGCCACCCTGCCTCTAAGTCAGACACTGCTAATTTCCCTGAGGTGATAGCTAATAGCCTTTCAACTGTTAATTTGAGTAATCACTGTCATACCCCCACCAAACCTAGCTCCCCAGCCATATCTTCTGTAAAGGCTACAGAATTGAAACTTGGGAACGGCTGGCCACTGTTGAATTGCTTCACATAGTCAAAAATTGTTGCGATAGTGCCACTGTCTGGCCAGTTACGAAACTATTTTGTATGTTTTTTTTAGAATAAATTTGCTCATATAATGGCTGTTTTTTTCTTTTCTCTTTTACTATCAAAAAGGACCCATCATGCAACATACATATTCAAATGCTATTTAAACAACAGATTTTTGGCATAAATATTTACAGTGCTGTACGGAAAACAAACATTTGCCGTCAAATATGAACAATAACGTCACCGAACAGTGGACACAAAAATGGACAAAAACTAGACGGAAGTATGGTAAAATAGATCAAAGGTGAAGTAAACTGAAATAAAATAAAATGAAATAAAATAAAACAAAATAATAAATTAAATTAAGAAATTAAAAATAAATTATTTTCAACATCCCTGCTCTATTTGCAAATATTTTTTTCAAAAAGTCCTTTGTTGGCTGTATACATGGTTTTAAGAAGTTTGGGAATAATTTCCACCTGTCAATGTCCTTCTTTTCGTGCAATGCATAGTCCCTTGAGGTGTAGATGACGTGTCTTGCTGTTGAGACTATGACGTTAATTAAGTTATTATTTTTTTTCAGTCCAAACAGTAAAGTCCAGTGCTAGTCTTTTTTGTTCAGTGATCCTGAGGCCGCAGCGGCTCTTGAGAAGATCCTTGACCTGCTCCGTGAGGCGGATGCAGACGGGACATGGGAGAAAGAGGTTTTCCAGGTCCTCCTTTTTCTCCCTACATACGGTGCAGTCTCGCCCAGATACATTTTTATCGATTTGTTGCAGGATGACGCCCGTGAAAATCTTCCTGTGTCTTATTATGTATTCTGTGTTTGCACATTGCGGTTTGCTGAATGTCGGGTTGATGTTATGCCAGATTGTGGGTGTTTTTCTTTCAGGGAAATGCTTTTGCCAAATTAATTCCGAGGCAGGTCTTTTTGTGACCTGCCTCAGATATGCGATGTACCAGAATTTAGATTTTATAACCAGAAAGATCTTGTTGTTTGAGCCAGTCAACATGAGGAAATCCATAGCATCATCCAGCATTTTACAGGCTGTGTTTGAAAAGGCCTGCCTCCACTCTTAAAGCAATCCTGCTTCAATTTTATCGCACAAGTTTTCAATGTTTTTTTCCTGTTTTTCACTTTCTTGTTTTTTAGTATATTCAAGATTTTTTCTTTGTCGATCTTTCCCTGTTTGTCTATGATGTCCCTAAACCTGTGCATTCCTGCCAGTGTCAGGGAGCTGCAGGAGAGGGAATTGCCCACGTGTGTGATCTCTGGGTTGTTGACAATGGGGAGCTGCAGAAGATCTGACCCGCTCTTAACCTGCGTTTTAAGGGGGTCGCGCCAAGCCCCAGGCCTCATAGATTTCTTTTTCAAATGGACAGAGGTGAAAGTATTGTCTTTTGGGATGAATTTGGCAGAGATTAAGGTTATAACGATGACCGAGTGATGTTAATGACTCATGAAAATATTCCTTTCATATGTGATTGTTTGAGTTTTGCAGGTATTTTTAGATAATTTTTACTCTCAGGGCATGTTTTTTGATGATTATGTCTATCAGATTCAGATGTCCGTTTCTGTAGTTGTTTATGATTGTTTTATGTGCTATTAGATTCCTTTTATTGCTCAACAGAAATGTCGAAATGCTAATATTGATGTTAGTGAGAATTTGGCTGGGCATGTCGTATACTGATAATGTGTAGATAATCATTGAGAGCACAAGGGAGTTGACAACAATCACCTTGCCTCTCAGCGTTAGCCCTCTTATTTTCCACAACAACCTCCCTCCACGTTTTGTCTCTCACAGCTCCCCGCTCCTGCCCGAAGTGCACTCCCAAGACCTTGACACTCTCTCCTGCTTCACTAAAGTTCCACGTGCCTGGTGACTGCACCACCTCACCACAGTACATACTCTCTGATTTGTTGATGTTGATTTCTGCACCTGAAGCTGTATTCATCATAACACATAAAAGTGAGTTGATAAGACTGTGGAATTGTTTTTCTCACTATGTCAGTAAATAAGGCAACATCGGCAGATGCAGCAGTCCCACACATTTTCTTCAGGAAATGCAGATGTTCTAGTTTAATCTATTATCTTTTTAATCTATATTTTTTTAGAATCTTCAAATGTGGTGGAAGAGCAAACAGGAATGCAAGGAGTTTAGTTCCTGTGATTCTATAGTTCCTGAGACTATTTGGCTGAAAAGGGGCTAAAGTTGGAAGCACAATATTGTCCATGTATCCCTCCTAATTACATTCATACAATTCTCCACCTCACAATTTACGGCCAGTAAAAAAGTTTGTGCCAGTGCCAGGAAGTAGTATGCACTTTATGTAGCAAGTAAGAGTGTAAGTGTCTGTCTGTCAAAGACCTGCAATAAACACTTTGCCTTTTTATTAACTGTAACCACAGTCTGTTCCTCAGTGTTTTCGTTGCTTAATCTTAACAATACAGTACCTTAAAGCAGCAAAGTAGCAAATGAAAACGTGAAAACATATAACAATGTGAAAGGTGTTCCTCGTAGTGATGAACCTACAGAGAATTATAAGGTGAATCTGCAACTCTCCCAGTTTTATAGAGCTTTTTAATGCATTTCAGCTTATTGTTTAGCTGTCTGGTCTTTAACTTTAGTGCAATTTTTGGCCGCAGCAGGCAGCTGTTTTTCAGAGAAAAAGCTCTGCTAAACCCATTGTCCACTAACATCTCAGCAGCAGACAGCAGACAGACACAGCCAGAAACCAGATGGAGAACATAGTGGAGCATTTAGCAGAGAAAGTGGTCATTTTAAAAATGTTGGAATTGGAAAGAAAAATAGAAAAGTAAAAGCCATTGAACATAATCAATCAAGTTTTTGCTGAATCAACAAATAACAGTCTTTTCTAATAACAGGTTTGTGTCTAAAATATCTTTGTATGGTTTAGCATTAAAGCATTGTTAATGAAATAAAGCTGCACAGCAAGAATCATTAAAAATACCCTTAGCCAAACATATATGGACACCAGTAATTTAATACAGTGTGAGCTCAAGAAAAAATCAAGAGCAGGTAAGGCTAAGCTTTCACATCTTAAAACTCTCCACTTTTTTTTTCCTGAGTGGAGTCACCAAGTAGCACCTTTCCACCTGCTCCGATATCCTTTTTTGGAACAGGACGATCACGAACAGGAACAGATGATTACTTGGAGGGATTTATCAAGGTTGAGACACACATTTTGCACTAGTTCTGCAAGAACCTAACTTTATTTCTCGCCAAATCAAAGAGGTGCACCTGGTGTTTCATATCTCTTGGTCTTTGTTTCTACTCTCTGTTAGTGAGTACACACAGAAATCCAAATGAATTACAAATTAAAAGGGCCTCCCCCACCGCTGATAGTAACGTGCAAGAGCAAGAAACCTTCTCTGAAGACAAGTTTATTTGAAGAACAATGGCATCCATCCATATCAGCACTATGAATATGAATGTGCTTTGCCATAAAGCTGTATGTGCACCGTCTTTTGTGTAACCAAAGAATGTTTTTTTTTCGGGTTTAATTCCTATCAAAGCCTCTCTGTATTCCAGTTTTTATTAATGTCACTCTAAGAGTTTTTATTAATGTTATTAATGTCACTCTAAGAGTCACAACTTTTTTTTTTTCTCTAAATAACACGGTGCAGTGCCCAAGACAATTTACTAATAAAATGACAACACCAGAGTTGTGGAGAGACAGAGACAATGATTCATAATCAATAGCATGTACAATAACTGTCCTGTGTTTGTAGGACCCCAGTAATTACTGTTTTCAGGTCATTGTCAACAATGTCAACAATATATAGCAGCATAGGTTGCAAACTCATGTCTAACACTCTAGGAAATTTGTATCGAAATGATTCTGGAGTCAGCCCTTACAAGAAACAAATAAATGAAACTTAGAGGTGAATGGACAAGAACAGGTTTCTGAAATAATATCTTTTTCCTCTTCTAGATTCCCGTGTAAAATTTGCAAAACATTTAAAAACATGAGCGAGGTTGCAAATGCAAATTTAAATACATTTGGACCCATCAGAGTACTATGCATCCCGTGGTTTTTTTAATATACAGCTTCAGCAAACAACAAAATAGGACAACATTGTTTGACCCTTATGGGTGTGGCTTGCATAGGCTTAGGTAAATACATCTCAATGATTTAGATTGGGGAAATGTCTACGGTGAATTATTAATAAAAATGTTGACGAGTTGAAACCGTTTTTTATTTCAAGTTTTAAACAAAAGGAGAGAGAGGAGGGATGAAATGCAACAAATACAACTCATTAATAATTAGTTATATCTAATTACATTTATGTTTATAAATCACTTATGCTGTATGGGCCATTGACAAGAACAAGTTTAGGGTTGCCAGGTTACGAAAACTCACTCTGGAGGAGAATAAACACTAAGCCGACAGACTTTTCACAAACTGGCAGCCCAAAAGTTGTTCTTATTAAATGCTTAGAACTGACCAATAAAGTATCAGTAAATGATTTATCAACATTATTAAAGCCATTGTTACAACTTACCAACGTTTTATAAAGGGAGCCTTATTAGAAAGTGGTGTCATTCACATTCATTTTTGAGTTGATGTATTTGTTATGTGCATTTAGTTTGTTTTTCAGGTTTTTCCTGGAGCCATTTTATGAGTAACTCTTACGTTTCCATAAAATATGGGACAACATTGTCCACGAACAACACATTCAAAACTGGAACAATTTTAATATGAAATCTGTCATTTGTTAGAATTTTATTATTGTTTTTTCTGCTTCATTTTGCCTTTCTTCAGTGTAAATGTATTTAAAAAGATAAAGATGTTGATGTAAATGTAACACAGTATTTGTTTTGAAGCATCATGTCTCATTAGATGCACAATGCCAAAAACGTGTCTGACAATGCAATGATATTAGATACAGCATTGCTAGTTTGTTTACAGAAGCACAGGGGAATGGACCTTTCTGTAAAATCTTCAAACTCTTTCATCCATACAGGAAACATTCATACTGTGTTTACATTCTTCAATTCTCATGACCCCAGCATCAGATAGCTGTCAAGTTGTCAAGAATGGTAGTTTTGTTTTTTATCTTTTAAAGACTATGGAGAAAAATGCATTCATCATACAGAAATTATGTTTTTGATATGTTTTTGTTCTGTGTTTTTTTTTTTTATTTAACATAGAAACACACACATACTGTAGTTTACACATTGGCTATCAAGATTTTCAAACAGCCAAAAAAGAAAAAGCAAAAAAGAAGCTTCACCGGTAATAGTACTGAAAATTGTGAGGTTTATACTCCCCAAATTATGTGTAGTTACCACTAGTATACTGGAGCTCTGGAGTACAGTGGTGAGGAGAGGGCATTGAGAAATATACTCAGAGACAGGTGCTGGCATCCTCAGTGGTTAAGCATGTCCCAGCCAACTCCTGTCAGTAAACACTTTGTGCTCACTGTGCAGTATTGTTGACTTGGATGGCCTCCAGGTGTATTTGCTTCTTTTTATTATAATGTGCTGGCACACCTTTATTCATTATGCTGTTTCATCACATCATAAGCAATATGTAATCCAGTTTGTCACAGCACAGATGCCATCATTTACATTACAGAGGACACATGCTCATAAAAATACCACTGCCCAGAGGCCATGTGCAGAACCACACTGCTGTATATTCACACAAAGCTGCAGTTTACTGTCATAACATCCACTATATAGCAGTCATACATGTGCTACGGAGAGGACAACTTCTGAAGAGCCTCTTTCACCAGCACTACTGCAGTTGTTCTGTCAGTCTTGATTTTTGTACTTCTATTTATAAATGAAAAAATCTTCCAGTAAGCAAACTCCATACTGACAGAACCAGGCTATTTTTTCTGCTTTTCTTCAAGGCCCTACTGCTTTTAACAGTCTATATAATTCCCTTTACCCACTCCAGGCACCGTGGTCTGAGACTTGAACATGAACATACTGGCTGGGACATTACCCATAGCTTCCTGAAAGGCTTTTATAAAGCATGGACTTTGCTTAACCATTGATTACAATATAAGTTGCTCACTCAGTGCAAGTGCTAGAAAAGTATTTTAGGCTCCTCCAGTATCAGCCAACAGGACATGTGCATTAGAATCTCTCTCTGGCTGAGCCTAGCTTACTGCCCCACACATTAACCCTTAAAATATATCAAATTGTAAAACAGGGTCCCTTTTGAAAATCGACTGGACCAAATGGCTCAAATTGTGAATTTAAAGAATTCATATTGAACTGTGTAAAACTCAGGCAAATTTCTTTTAAAGTCTACCACTATGCTAGCAGCTCTGCCAGACTGTTCTTAGTGCAGACTGAAAATGGCCCATCAATAAGCAAACATCGGCATTGGTGGGGGAGTGTTGCTTCAGGTACCAGTGACATAATGGAATACAGTCCAGGAAAAAACTATTTGAGTAATAAATCCCCTTTGAGGGCTTATCAGTCACCAAAACACTGCACTACACTGTTTAATAATAAGAAAAATACTATGGTTACTATCGTAGTTCGGCCTGTTAATATGCTAACATTTGCTAGGTAGCGGCTGATGGGAATGTCATGCCAAAGTATTGGACAAATCAAAATTTTGATCTGCAGATGGTACTAGATGAAAAGTCAGGGATACACAAAGTTATTAGGATTTACAGGTATCTTCCAGGTACTAAATTTTGAGCCAGTCAATATTTTAGATATGGAGATATTTCAATGAGTGAAAAATCGCTGAGTGATGAGAAAACCTGCTGGTCAGTGAAAAGTTGGGGAAAAATCAGCCTTTCGGGAGTTGACTTATTTTTACCAAATTTTACATCAACCCATCTATTAGGTTGTTGAGATATTTCACAAATTGTCAACGTCATGGTTGTGCTAGAGGAAATGTCAGGGGATCACCAAAGTAAGTAGGCTTTGTACTCTGGGGACCTTAAATGTCTGTACCAAAGTGGTGGACCAACTAACCGACCAGCTAAGCTACAGTCATGCTGCTAACATGGCTATAAAAGTCTGTCTGTACCAGTGGGCATTACAGGACCTGCAGTTCTTACAGTGGCCACCACTTCAAAATCACTACCTGTCCCTTAGCTGTACCTGCAGGGGCTTAGTTTCCCTATTTCTGGTCCCTGGGAGCCACAAAACAATATTTGGGTGCCAGGGAAGAAATCAGGATGAAAAACTGTCACTTTTTTGCAGTTGAAAATGTGGTGCAAATTCTGCAAAAAAAGTTTTACCCACACAGTGGGCTTATTACTTGTTTATATGTGTTTGAAAGTTCTGTTTTTGTCATTTCTCTCAAACCAAAAAGCATTACACGAACAGCAGGTAAAGAAAAAAAAATGTCAAGCATGCTGTTTATTCTGTTCAAAAAAGTTGGTGATGCCCTGTAACCTGTTAATATATTTTCCACAACATGTTTAGCGGGCCATAAAAGCTCTGCAGTCACTGGCACAGCGTGTGAATTGGCAATCAGTAATGAAGCAGGACAAGTGGCACACTGATAAAAGCCTCAGCATGTGCCAAAATAGCGCCCTGGTTGATCCAATAGCTTCATCCTGCACTTTGGGGTAGACAACAGCAATCACTATTTAAGTACAACAACTCCAAACGCAAAATAAGAGACCATCTGGATTCTGCAGTGCTGGGATAGCTTTTTAATTCATGTTTGCCTATTTGAAGGAATATGGAGTGTTCAGTGGTTAGACAGATGGTGGATAGAGAGAAAGTGGAGGGATGGAGGTGGTGGCATGTCACAAAAGTTCCAGCTTGGTTAAGGCCCATGGCATTGTGATTACACAGTGCCAGCCAGGCTTTCTAGGTATACACTCTTAATGGATTAAAGGTTTTCAGTGAATGCAATCCAGGGTTTTCTTGAATTGTATTGCATACATGTCAAAGCCCTGATAACATTTACGAGCGTTTGGACAAAATGTATATATCATGTAATATACAATCAACAAGTGCTTGTACCTAAACAACAAATGGGGTCATATGATCACTACAAAAAATTGATTCATGAGTGTTGATCTGCCATGACTCTAGTCAAGGTTTTAAGTTTAGACAATTATAAATACTCTGCTAAAGTTAAGGAAAGATTAGGGTTATGGTTAATGACAATGGGAAATGTAAAGCGGTCTCTGGTCGGGTATAGTCTAAACCCTGTATTGAATTCTGTATATGTATGTATAAAATAATTGATTATACACAATGATTTTGAACTGATGGAATGTTTCAATAGTCCGCTACAGAAAATAACACATTACTTCTATTTGGGGTCTTGGAGAACCCGGCTGTAAAACCTGATTAAATACAATAGATTTTGATCTACAACTGTGATTGGTGTTGATAGTACTTTTTTACGCACCATTTCCTGCCAGATCCCAAAATATTCTATTTCTTTAAGAGTTTAAAACACTAGGGTTTGTGAGACCACAAACAATGCGAAAGGATAATCAATTTCAACAATTGTTGAATTTAAACTTTCTGCATACCCAATTTAAATGAGGGTTAAGGTCATAAAATGAAGTCTTATGACGTTAACCCTATTGAGGGTATATTGGGGCTACCACAGCTCAAGGCTTACTAACTGTGCAAAGGGAACAACTGCCCCATGGCCCCTTGTAGTTTGACTAAATGTATGTCTCTGTGGTAACGTGCAATATCAACATACATAATAAGGGCATTAAATGCACAATGTGTAATTTTCTGCTGCTAGGGGTCTCTCAATCAAAACAATAACAAAAGACATGAAATAGCATGGGATCATTGGAGTTGTTGTCTTCACCACCATTTCTGTCACTGCAGTCAGCTTCTACCAGTTAGGATTTCTTCACTATCAGTTGTTCAGAAAGTTTTTACCTGGAGCCGAATTATCCGCAGAGGTCTCCTCCTATCCAAAACAAATGGACCAGGGGATTAAAACCAGTAAAAACACTGAATAAAGCAGTTTTACCTTAAAAATTGGCCCGGAGGCGCTGCGAGCTGAGCTGCCGTTAACATTTGCTCAGCTTGTTTCTCTAATAACTTATGACCCAAATATCCAATGACTAAAATCCTTCATCCAGTAAATGTATAGTTAAAAACAACCAGGTGCATTATAAAAATGTGTCTGAAAACTGTATTAAAAGTCAATTTTGACCACCTCAGGCAGAAAACCACAAAGCTGACGCATGTGCAAAAGGGATATGATACCTCTTCTAGTCGTTTTTAGGCAGTTTAATGTGGAAAAGTTACATATTATACCTTTAAGGTGGCTCCTGCTTTATTACCTAATTTTGAGGCCCTTGTCTTGTCTTGTAGAGCGTCCCTGTATGGAATCCTTCATTTATGTCACTTAATATTCAGCTCAAATATTCCATATTTCTAAATTAATTTATCTTTAATGAAATTACATCACACTGGAGGAAAAGTATTTCCAAGGAATAATGTAAATAATGCACAGAGTGGAGGAAGAACAGGGGGTTGATGGGGGCTCAGCAGCTCTTTTATGATTTTATGAAGGTAACATGTAAGTGTCAAAGTAAAACCATATGTAGACCACAAGACTTCCAAGGTGAGGGAAATGATGATGATGTGGTTCTCACACCACACAAAGACATTTTATGCCATGTACAAACTACATGACTTTCAAAGTCGTCAGATTGCTGTACTGTTCACGCTACACGACTTGTTGTTTTGTAATCGGGAAACTTGAAATTGTTTGCACACAAACATGATCAGTGACAGGGGGTCACAAATTACAAGATCTTTCACCAGGAGAAATCCCCATCAAGTCTGTCTGGTCCTCAAACTACATTTTGTCATGAAAACACACAAGAGAAGTGGCACAGGAAGTGATGCAATACCATGCATGATTGTTTTTTGAATTTTTTTAAAAATAATTTTCACTGAGAAACATTTTTTGAACAACACATTTTGTAAACATAAGTCTTAGGGAAATGTAGTACAATATAAAGAAAGAAAGAAAACATTAAAATAAAAGCTATGTTTTAAACCCCTACAATTTCCAGTTTAGCTGAACCTGTTGAAAACCATGGCTAAGCCCTCAAAATGCACAGTGACACAGCCCTAATTCATCGTGAGTGTTTGAACAGACAATGAGTGCTGCTGTTTTTTTCTGGCGAGAACACTAAGGCAATAAATAATTGTAATAAATATTGTAAGGAGGCAGAGGTAAATCTGTTCTTTCCTGCATACATTTACAGTGAGCCATTTTCAGCCTTTCTGACATGTTATGTCAGCATTTTATGTTGCTATGAGTGTGTTAAAAAGACTCAGCCACTGCTTTTCCATTACAAGGTTCACAATATAGATTTATTGCAGGGGTGTTGTGCTGGATTGCATTAGATTTTAGACAGGTTGTCTTGAACCGAATTCCAAAGGCTCTTTATCCAGTGGCTTTTCAGCTGGCATTCCATTTCATTTTACCATCATAATTGGTTGTTGAGATCATTCAGAACTGCATAACAACACTGACTGACTTTTTTTCAGTGGAAGTGATGTCAAAAAAATGGGTAAAGATTTTTTTTGGGGGGGGAATTTGGCCACATGTAGTGTCTCATCTACTCCCTTTGCACCCTGATATCAGATGCACATGTCCCATATTTTGTTCCATTCTGCTTGATAGTAACAACACAAAAACCAATGCAAACCCCTTTCTGGAATCATATTCATTAAGTACCCTGGGTGTTTGGGTGGAGGGTTGTGAGAAAGCTAAATCCATTAGAACTGAATCTGCATTCGCCCCATTGAAATTAAAGACAGAGAATACAAAATATTTCAATCAGTCATATCATTAAACCTCTTTGCCTTTCTTCCTAACACTCATTTCTGTTTACACCACCAAAGTTTTGGTTCATTAATCCTCATTAAGCTTATGTCAATCATATCTAATCATTTTTTGTTACTATAGTTAATCATGTCTGTAGTGCTGGCTCTGATTATACAATTTCTGAAGTGTTGAGTGGGCAAAAGCAGAAGAAGCAAGGCATCATTGATTGAAAATAATGCAGAGTGCTGGCTATTGACATCTCTGAGGACCACTTTCTTTGATTTACCTGTGGTCAAATGAATTCCTGTCCCCATCACATGAAATACAACTCGTGAAATAGCACTGTATTTTCTTAAGTGTGAGTGCAAACACACAGCAGGGACGTAAACATGCCCTCTTCTCTCACACACTCTGATAAATTATTTGTGATGGCTCCTCAGTTTTCAAAGATGTGAATACTGTATTGATTCCTACATTCTGCTCTGTTCAACAGCATGCCTGTGGATGGAGAGGAATTTTGTAGAAGCAACCTCTTATTTCAGTTTCAAGATGGAAGCAATTAGATACAGTCCAGCTGCTAGGAGGTTGAGGAACAACACACACACACACACACACACACACACACACACACACACACACACACACACACACACACACACAAACACACACACAGACCCTTGGATTAATTTGCATTTTTCACCAAGGTTACAGAGAGACTTACACATGAAACAGGTGGCCATCTAGTGGAAACAGTTTAATGACTCTGCTACATAGATGAGACTTTGAATTAGGATAGATAATACAGTGACATGAAAATGTTTGGGAACCCCTTGTCAAAGTTTCTGTTACTGTGAATAGTTCAGCAAGTAGATGATGACCAGACTTACAAAATGCATAAAGTTAAAGATGACACATTTCAAGAATATTTTAAGCAAGATTACATATATTTTCTTCTTATAAAGGTCAAAAAGGATAAAATATAATAAAAATAACAAAAAGGATTCCCATGGATTGACCATAACAAACATCATGTTTCAGCATAATGTGGTTCATAAGTTTACCTAGTACCAGACTACCTTAGTACAGACTACCTGGTACCAAGGCCATCTGCCTTGGACACTCATATGTCTTGGTGAATAGAGGGGCAGACCTATCAACTGATCACCACCTGGTGGTGAGTTGGATCATATGGTGGGGAAGGCTGCTGGACAGACCAGGCAAACCCCTGACCTGTACTGAGAGTGAACTGGGAAGCCCCTGTCTGTGACGTCTTCAACTCCCACCTCCTGAAGAATTTCTAATGCATCCTGAGGGAGGTTGAGGACATGGAATCTGAGTGGGCCATGTTCAATGTCTCCATTGCAGAGGTGGCTTTCAGGAGCTGTGGTCAGAGGGTCATCGGTGCCTATCGAGGTGGCAACCTAAGAACCTGCTGGTGGACACCTGCAGCGAAGGAGGACATTAGGCTGAAGAAGGAGGCCTTTTGGGCCTGGCTGGCCCAGGGGTCTTCTGAAGAAGTAGACAGGTACCGGCAGGCCAGAAGGGCCACAGCTGCGGCGGTCACAGATGCAAAAACCCAGGTGCTGGAGGAGTTTGGGATGGCTATGGAGGAGGACTTTTGGCTTTCCTCAAGGAAGTTCTGGCAAACCATTCAACAACTCAGGAAGGTAAAGCAGGGCTTGGCTCAGGCTTTATTTGGCCGGGGAAGAGAACTGCTGAACCGGAATAAGGATATTGTCGAGTGGTGGAATGAACACTTTGAGGAGCTCCTGAACCCGACCAACACATCCTCTGTAGAGGAAGAAGAGTCTGAAGACTCGGGAGAAGCCTCACCCCTATCCCTGGCAGAGGTCGCTGAGGTTGTCAAGAAGCTCCTTGGCAGCAAGATGCCAGGTGTCAATGAGATTTGCCCTGAGATGCTGAAAGCCCTGGAAATTGTTGGGTTGATGCACCTCTTCAGTGTCACGTGGAGGTTGCGGACAGTACCCGTGGAGTGGAAGACCAGGGTGGTGGTTTCGATTTTCAAAAAGGAGAACTGGAGCGTGTGCTCCAATTATCGGGGTATCTGGCCTGGGAATGCCTTGGGATCCCCCAGGAGGAGCTGGAAAACATTGCTGGGGAGAGGGATTTCTGGAATATCCTTAGCCTTCTGCCACCGTGAGTCGATCCCGGATAAGTGGAGGAAAATGGATGGAAATGGATGGATAGATGCAATTTTTGTCTTTGAGTCTGAGAGACAATAGTTATTATTTGCACAACTACAAGAGGTTATTTTTCAGGTGAACATAAACAGTAGGTTGTTCTGGCCGACTTGACCCCACCCTCCTCCACTCCTGCTTTATGTGTTCTATCTGTTTCTAAATGGACCTTAGTGAGGAGCATCAGCAGCACATTGAAATGCCGAGGTAGTCAGATTTTTTCTGTTGAATGCTGATTAGAACTATGAGGGGCTTTGGTTATCTGAATGGCATTTAAATCTTTTTCATGTTGATTAAGATCAGTGTCACAGAAGGAAGCGGAATCCAGTCATGTTTAAGTAATGAGATTCTTATAAATTCATACATTACTGCGAGTCATCACTGCAGCCTCTGCATTATGACTCATTTATGCATGTCATATCTCATTTTGAAATACCTTTTTACATCCATTGATTTAACCAACCTGCTTCAGTTTGTCCTTTGAGATTTTTGATGACAATGTCATTTTAATTACTTCTCTTTAAAAAATGAAAAAGTGATTCTCTGGTGATATAACTGGAGGAGACAGCTGAATGATCATACAGACTTCATCCTGCTTAGACATACTGCCGTATAGTGGGTAGATCACTGAGGTATTTGCTGACTGAAAGCCACCACTTTGACCTTAGAGATATCGGTGATTTTTGATAAGGGCTTGCTGATGAGAATGAAAGAGTTGTTCTTTATACACCGATCAGCCACAACATTAAAACCAGTAAATTGTTTTAATGTTGTGGCTGATTGGTGTATAACCATATATAAACATATCATAATTTTCTTTACATCCCAATATGTACTATATTCAAAGACATTCGTCTTTTGTTAATATTCAGAAGACTGTCCTCAACAGAAGAAATGACCGCTCTGGTTGTTTGTTCAAATACCTAAAATACCTAAAATTTTTCTACCAAGTGACCTCTTGTGATTGTGTAAATAATGAGTGATTAAGATGACTGATGATTAAGAAATGGCGTTTTTTGTGAGATGAGATGTCCTTTACCATGTTATGCTATTTCATTTCTCTTTGTTATTTTATTGTACAGCCCTTTGGCAAACTTTGTTTTTTTTAAATGTGCTTTATAAATAAACTTGCCCTGATTTCCATCTTAGGGATCACCTGAAGCAATGTCAGTTTCTGGTGACGAAAATTTTAAAGTGTCAACAGTAGTAGTATGCAGATTCAGCTATTAACTGGTCCTGTTTGCAGTGTAGCCATGGATGTACAGACAACTATCACTGGATCACTGTGGTGCTAAAGTAAACTGAAAAACTTAAAATGATTCAGAGGCAAGTTATGGACATCTATTTTCTATCATTTGTTATGGCTTAGAGGATTTCAACTTTTGACACAAATAGCAGCAACTGAGCAGTAAGAGTTTTAACGTACCTTAACTGCCTCCATGAACTGTGGCACAGCCACTGCTGCTGCATAACCATGTCATTATTATCAGAACACCTGAATGCACCTAACCAATTCATCTCACCTCACGTATCTTTGCCTCACATCTCTCCCTCTGTGCCAACCCTATTAAACTCCCCCGCACCTGCCTCACACTTTGATGATGACAAGAAATTTGGTACAGAAATTCACATCTCCCTCAGTATGAATTTTAATCACTTTGGTGATCCTTTAACTTTCCATCTAGCGCCATCATCAGGTCAAACTTTCAAAGTTGCTGAAAAACAAGAGGCAACATTGATAAGCTGAAATGCTTTAAATAAAATCTAAATAAAGTCCTGAATATAAAATGCAGGTTAAAAAGGGAAAATAAAAGATCATTAAAATAAAGTTTCTCTGATGATCTTAATCAGGTATATAATTAACATAGATCTATTATTTTTAACTAGATGTTGAATCAGAAAACAAATAAAATGTAAAAACTGGGAGTAATATCATATCTGATTTAGTAATGTTTTGGGTTTTTTTGTCCTTGTATAAAACTATACTTTGTGGTGTTGCTGTTTCAAAGCAGCCTAATCAGTGTCCAATCAATAATTTCATAGGTCATCTATGTAAGCAGCCTATTACAACCCATAGTTAAGTTCCATTGTTAGGCGACCTCTAGCGGCTGTAGTATTTATGAGGGGGAGCAAAGGAGATAGTCGAATGATGTAGTATATAAAGTAACTAAGTCTGTATTAGTAGGAGAAGGTTGGGTGGATGGATGGGTTGACAAAACACATGACTTTCACACAGGAGACCACTTTTCATTTCCGGTTTGACACCAGTCAACCATCAACATTGGTTCTTTTATCCATGACCATTCCACTACCTTAACTGTGTATTTATTTTGTAACCATGACGACAAAGGTCTGCCAACCACCACATTTTTTTCCTAAACCTTACCAATACTTTTTGTGCCAAAACCTAGTGAAAATGTGACCATTCCACAGAACTATCATTACTATTACAAAGAAGGTACAGACTGATGCTGATACGATCCTATGGGTAATTTTAGAGGGCACTGACCTATTTTCTATTAATAATGAGCTCTTGCATGACATGTTGTCCTGCCAACAGGAACACAATGATCTGAAACCACGTGAGTTATTTAGGAAGGCAGTGAAAAGTAATCTACTGTTGTTTTTTTCATGTTTAGTAGAATGTGAAGGCTTCTAAAGTTTCAGCTTTCTCTCTGAAACATACAGCAAAAAATGCAAAATGCAATCAAACCCTGATTCCACTGTTCTGGGCTTCCAGTGAAATTGTTATGTAGTGTACAGCATGCATAATACTCACCTTCCTTGTATCTAACACACCTGAGTGGAACTTCCTAATCATGGCGTGTCATTGAAAGCCAAACTGTAGCGAGCCAGACCAAAAGCACACAAGTGATTTAACTTCCTCAAACTTAAATTGGGCGTGAAAATGCCTGGTTCACTGAAATATCAAGCCTGAGCAGTTTCACTGCCCATGTCCCATTTAATGCTGCTCCTATCTTCTATATTTGTTTTCGCCTTGTTAAAGTAGCCATCTGTGAAAACAGGGATCTGTGTAAAAACAGTAGTGATGTGGCTGTCTACAGCCACACAATTTCACTTATCTCGATGTGGTTTTACATGACATGTACTCGTATCACTTGTTTAACGCATAGGAAGTATACAACAAACCCTCTGCAAAACAACCCTCTGTAAAAAAGGGTTTGTTTTGATTTACAATTGGGACCTTGACTTGCAGTTTAAACCCCCCTCATACAGAACCAAGTGCTGGTCAGATCCTCTAACAGCATCTGAAACCTCCTCCCTAATGTTAACTTAATGCAGTAGTTGGCCAGGTGTGCAGAAGTATTAAAGTTTGCTGGGTTTGATCTTCTCTCTAAAGCTCTCTTTTTTACTTTTTCACTGAGCTGCTAGACCCCCTTTGTATGATTTATCATATTTATCTCTATATTTTTAGAACATATGTCAAAAACGGGTACTAATAGTTTGCTGGCAACACCTGTGCATTCTTGACAAAACGAATACACAAATAGATCATGATTGGAACGATATTATGTAGTCTAAAAGCAGACCATGGGTTGAGGAAAGTGTGAACAACTGAACCCTTACTGAAACTAACCAATCCAGTTAGAAAACTACCTAAAATGTAAGGACCCACAAAGAGCCCCAAGTGGTCCCCACAAATAGCCCATAATGGTAGCATTCATTATGCTCCACAATACAAACATTTTGGAAGGAATTGACAGCAACTGAAGGATTCTGGTTCTCTTAGAGCTCTACCATTAGAGGAACTACAGATGTAAAATTTCTTCGGAGGAAAGCTAGAGGAAAGGCTTTGATGGCATCAGTGGAATCCATAAGATGGATCATGGTCCAAAAGAGAAAAGGTTCCTTCTCTGAAGAGCATGACTGCGCTCTGTAAATTCCACAGCAATCCAATGGTTAATTTTTGAGACACTTTGTCATGGAGTCACCCAAATGAAAAATGTAAATTTTGGCCTGATGGTGGCAAAACACAAAAGATGCGGAGATCACCAAAATCACTTGGATTCACCCTAGTGATGTCATAAATGTTCATAGCAATCAGTCATAATGTTAAGATATCATTGGGTCCAAAGTGGTCTGGTCCAAAGCGTTGAATGAATGGAGAGATATCGCCAACCTAGTGGCGTAAAAACATGTAGATATGATCTATTTTGCCTGTGGTCTTCTCTCCTTGAAATGTGTCAGTTGAAGGCTTGAGAGACATTATTACACTAGCCTGCTGCTGAATTTCATACATCTAATCGTCAAGTTTATAGCTTTTAATTCATTCTGATATGCAACACAACAAGTTCCGATCCAGACCTTTGTTACATCCAGTTCTAACAGTGTACAAGGTCGAATAAGAAGGGTGGTGTTGGTGACGGACGTGAATGTCCTCCTTGATCTTTCTCCTCTGGTCCACTGACTCCTGGTTGATGATCTTTGACCTGCTCCCAGTGGATGCTGTGAGTGGTTTTTGTCTGGTGTTGTCTGTTTCTGGTGTTCATTCTGTCTCTCATTCAGGGACCTCAATTTTCAATGATGTGGTGTTCCCTACAGCTGCCACATGTGATGTCATGCCGATGGCTTCTACTACTCCAGTCTTCCTCAAGGAGGTTCCTGTCTATAAGGCGTTTCAGCAGGGATATAATACCCAAATGAAAACTTTCCGCACTGCTGCAATTGTATATGACTATGTGAAAATACGCCAATGCAAGTAAAAGTCCTGCATTTAAAAACTCTATGTAAGTAAAAGTACACAAGTGTTATCAGCAAAAAGCACTTACTATCAAAATTCAAAGTAATTGTTTTGCAGTAAAATGGTACTTGCAAGTTTTAACTACTTCATAGCGATCTGAAACGTGAGAATGGACCCCATAGGTTGTCTACTTCTAAACAATTTGTTTGCAACAAATTTTCATCTGAAAAATAACTAGCAACTGTACTGTAGCTGTCAAAATAGTAAAAAAAAAAAAAGTAAAATATATCCCTGGATATTAGTAAAGTAGAAGTATCAAGTAGCATAAAATAGAAATGCTTAAGTCAAGTATAAGTACCTCAGAATTGTACATTTACTCAAGGGCAGTCCATCACTGTTGTTGATTCCTTGTGCCTGAAAACTTCCAAGATGTCCCCACAGCCCAGCTGCAGGGATGATGACACCTGAGCAAGTGGTGCTCAACTTACACAACTTTTCACAGGTAAGCCCACTACAGCCCTGCGGCTGATATGATGCCATATCATGCTGCATTGAGGTATACAGTATACCATCGGCACCATCAAGTACTGTAGCCCATACTAAAGAAAAATCCCAGTGCTCATGGTTTTATGCTTTTGCATCACTAATCTATGAAAAATTTGGTGTACTGCTTGCTATATGAGGGGAGGGACAAACAGCTGACTCTGGGTCCTAAGGTTCCTCAGAGTTTGATGGCCAATGTGAAAAAACAACCCTGTCTCCCAGAAATTATGTTTATGTAGTGCTAAGACTTTTCACCAATTACATTGTGATGGCAAAAGTAATCAGTGGCTGGATTATATTCAGAGGCAACATATTTCTTGAATTAATGATGTGGTACGTTTATTAATGGCAGAGGATTCACCAGGAGGTGGCTGGGGCGGAACCTAGGTGTACAAAGCACATGAATGTCACACCAGGGATTATCTATAGTCCCCCCTGTGGTTAGTTTTAGGCAGTTAAAGCACCTAGGTTAAGGTTAGGGAAAGATTCCGGTTTTGAATACATTTTTATAAACAGTGTTTGTGAAGTCACTGTGAACTATTACTTTATTAAACCAGACCACAGTCTTTCCTTAACGTTAACTAAGGTGCTGCCACCGCCTAAACATTCATAATATGATAAAGTAAAAAAGGTTAATAATTCTGTAGTCACTGTAAGTGGATATTGTAGACTACTGCAAAATCAGATAATTTGGTGGGAAAAATGTTTACCAATTTTACCATTTTTCTGTATCAGTGTTGTCTGTATGATTACTGTGCTGTTGTTGTTTCTCATATTGGTGCATCGTTGTTTCCAATTGTGGTTGATTGCTTAGTTTTAAATGACCTAAATATACATGATGCTCGGCGTTTGATATTTGATATTTCATTCGTGATGAAAAATCGCCAGTACGTGCCAGCACAATCAGACAAAAATAGAGACACGATTTCACACCTGTAGGCTCTTTTGTCTTGGAAACGTTACCTGCTGCAGAGACGGTCAGGGGTTGGGATTGGAGAAATTATTTCACATTACCCAGACTTTAAACCTTCTTCTTTTTCACAGTGTGGATCCAGCTTTCCTCTAGTGTGAGCTGATGCGCCATGACAACCACTCAACTTCTCTGTGAGGTTTCCTGTGATCACACAGTGCAGCTGTTGTCTTTAAGCTTTGTTTATTCATTGCTTCTTTTCTCAGACGACTTGATGATTATAAAATAGAGATTTGACAGATGTCTCAGTAAGTAATGTGGATTTAAGGTCTTGTCAGAAAAGACCTGAAAACGTTGTTTTTATACATACAGTAAGCAGACTTTCTTTAGTTTTAACCAGTTTATGTGGACAAAGAGGCAGTAGTGTCAAAGCCCTCAAAGGCAGCGGGAGGCTGGCAGAAACGCTTGTGGATGAACTTACTGAAATTGAATCACGGCAAAACACATTAAGCATTTCATTATTTAGTATATTATATTTTTTCTATATTCATAAGAAGTGAATCCAATTTTTTGTAAAACATTTCAACTAACTGTAAAATACACCGATCAGCCACAGCGTTAAAACCAGTAACTGGTTTTAATGTTGTGGCTGATCGGTGTATAACCTACACTAGATGCGAGGTTAAAAAAAAAAAAAAAAAAAAATCTTCATAAAAATGTAAACGTCTGCCTGGACTGAATTTATTAGGCATCTCAGATTCACCTCCACAGTTTGTTAAAGCCTGATTGACTCTGTGCAGCTGTAAATCATTATTTTATAATCCCGATGTTGTCAGACAAAATCTGCATAAAAGGTTCATGACAACAGCTGTGTGATTGACATTTACAGTGATTGAGTACAGACAGACTAATCACAGATATCTTATAGATGACTGTTAAAGGACTTGATATTGGCTGCCTTTTTGCACTCGTTTTATTTATTAGACTTATTTATTGGAATTGTTTTTCAAACATGAAGAGGAGTATCAAAACAACAGAGTTACATTTTATCAGCATATCTATAGTTTTTACGCTTAAATCACACAATTTTGGGGAGACCTCTTTTCATCCAACCGAGGGGGGGGTTATCGGCGTTATCTGTCATAAAAACATGCTAGCACCCTGGACAGCTTCTAGGCAACAGGGGGAGAGAGACAGACAGATAGAGAGAGAAAGACTTCAGCTATTACCACCTCTAAAGCTATATATTACAATGAAAATGAAAAGTTCACCACCACCATCTGTTTCCAGTGCACAACAGAAATGATGAGAGGGGCTGCTGAAGTGAAAACTCTGACAAGAGTTGCACTCCATAATTGGCGATACTAGAGTGCTGATCGCCGAATCAATTTATCTACAAATAGACATACAAAACAACACATTAAAGTAGCTCATGAACTATGGTGCATAAAAGCAGTCTGCACATGCCCAAATCAGTCATGGTACACTCCTTATTGACACCAGATAAAGTCAAACATACTGTCCAGGGAAACACCCGTACATTGAATTTGGTTTTAAGTATTTCTTGTATCATTGCAGCATTAGAAATGCTAAAGGTTATTTATCAGTTTTGGGGGCTTTCGGGGAAATTCAGGTCTGTTTTGTGTGAGTTAAGCCCCCCTGGCTCCTGCTAGTTCAGTTCACTTGTGGATGACATGCTGCATTATTCAACTAATCATTTTAAAATTCCAAAATGTAAACAGCAACAGTCAGCGTGTTTCATTTGAATCACACATAAGTAATATATGATTGATTTAGAATTATAAACTATCATAGGCTAACTTGTTGGCCAAAATGACATTTAACATTTTAGTAGATCTGATTTCTGTTATACAGGCGACTGAAAAAGGAGAGATAGCGCTCAACCATAGAGACTCTCCACTATTCTGTTTCGAAAGTGACACACCTTTATGTGACCAACAAAATCGATCCTTTCAGTTTTGTTTTTGTTTTTTTTCCATCAAACTTTACAAGGACCCTCTCCATGGTCACATCTTCTGTGTTTTAATGCTGTTGAAATGACAATATTGTTGTTCTCATTTTCTTTTTCTTTTTTTTTTTCCAGTTGTCAGACATTGAAGTGGATAAGAAATACATAGAACTTTACTTGGTCTCGGCATACTATTGTTAACCAGACGCAATCGCAAGCTGGTTACTGAAGAAAATCTGTAAATTCATTTGAAAACACCACATCATCTGACTAAGTCAACATAAATACCGGTTTATGACAGAAGCTGTGTGATCACATTTAAAATGAGTGTTCACAGGGAGGTTAGAACTTAATTGTAGCCTACATACATCAATATTTCCATGATTTGTGGTACTGTGTTAACAACTTTTAATACATCTTTGACTAAATGTCTGAAACCTTATGTAAAGGACAACTTTATGATGCCTGGTGGCAGAAACAATATATTGGATTTTATGAGGCTGGTGCAGAGTTGGACGATAGTGCATTCTTACCTTAACTACCCTGCAGTGGCACTGCAACCACAACACAGTGGAAAAGTATAACACTGTGAAACGCTACCACTATATGTACAAAAGCTTTGGGAAAACCTTGTGTAGACCTTTAGTATAATATATTTTTTCCCAAAGTCACAAATGAATCTCCACGCTTAACTTTATAGTACCACCGATGTAAATTTGTAATTGTTTGCTTTCTAAATCACTAAGTCATTAAATGTGATTTTTTTAAGTTACGACATTCTACTCCGGTGGTAATCCAGTAACAAAAAAATAAAAAAAATAAAAATGTCTTTTACAGTGCTACTTAACCCACAATGACAAGCCCTTCTTTTTAACTGCAGTCAGTGTTTCACCCAGTTGCTTTTATGACCCAAGCGAAATGTGAGCACTATTCTGAAGTACTGTATGCAAATACATGAAAACAACCGAATGAATTAACAGACTCTAGATTAAATCTGGCAAACTTTTGACACTATGGCAAATTTAAAACCAATTAAAAAGTGCATAATTAAGACATGTTCAAATATAGCAACCAACATTATTTCCATCTCTCTTTTTTTTCTTATTTTGGAGCAAAACCTGTTTGGCAGGCCTGTAAAATTGAAGTCATGTTGTTTTAATGAGTGCTGCTGCCTTTCAATACCAATGAGCTTCCTAATTGGCTGGATGACCTGACATACACAACTGTGGGGCATGAGGGGTCACAGCGCAAAGAACAAAGCCAGCTGGTAAGTCCATCTCAGCTGGACATGTCAGCAGTAGCAGGTCAATGACTGTGACCTCTGCAGTGAACTCTTCAATAAGTACAGAGATAAAAAAGGAAATTGACACTGGTGGAGGAGAGCTGGGTGGAATTACCTCTTAAGGTTAGACTGAACTTCTGAGTAGCATCTTTGCAAATTAGCCAGAGGTCTCCACATCTGGGACAAAAGCATTATGTGTCTGCAGCTTGTTCTGTATAAAGGCTCTGAGGTTGCATCTCACCTTTGTCACCAACATTATGAAGAACGAGTGGCAGTATAATGGAGGAATCGATAACAACCAGGCTACAATATCTGTTAAAGACTGTGGTGTGCAATGTTAAATGTGGCAACTGATAATGAAGACTTGTTTAAAAATTGAGTTGACAGTGGTATTATAATGTTAGCTGATCTTATGTTGTTTAAGGAGGTAAATGAGATTACTATAGTTAGGACAAGATAAGCATGTGCTCAAAATATATTCTAAGCTGTGGTTTGAACAGGTGCTAGCATGGTCTGCCACATGGGGCAGACCGGAGTGTGCAGGAAGTGAAGTGATCACTCCTTCACCTCCTCGCGTAGGTCCAAAGTCTTCCATTATCTCAATCAAGCAGCCATCAAAGAGTGTCCCTCTCCGTGTTCCTGGAGCACTGCCCTGAATAGGTAAGGCAGACAAGTGTAGAGGTAAATGTGTTCATTTGTGGGCGGCCCTCATTTTATCGACTTTTTCAAGGCTGGTTGATAGATGTTGCATTGGACCAGCTCAGCAGGGAGAGTCACTTAACCAAAGGGCATCTGTCAACTCCAAAATGGATTCATGCATTCCCAGCCACCGGTGATGAATCTTTTAATAAAAAATGTCTAATTAAGAAATTAGTCTCAGATATGACCCCTCACTCCTTGCAAAAAAGTGTGGAAAACTTTAAGACCAACATAGTTAGACCTACGTCCTAAAGGATGTCACAATTATAATCTAAAGATTTGACCACACCTCAGAAAGCCTAATTTATGATTCATAAGACAATGTTTTTTCCAATATAACATGAAATTAAAGGAATTGACCAACATTTTAAGAAATATTGGTAAAGGTAATGAGGTGATTACTCAGCCATTTGCTTTTTTTTTTCTGCTTTAGGTGTTGATTTGCGTATATTAATGGTTGGTTAACACAGTACAATTGTACCATCTACACCTTATCAGCACCATTAAGGTCTGGTTGTTAATTCAGTCAAGAGGATTGATCATCCTGCTGCAGTCTTACAATAAGTCCTCTATATTTCCTCCTGTTATTGAAATGCGACATGTATCCACCCAGACCACCACATCTGGATAGGGTCGAGCTCACAATGTGGTGGTGTATAGTTTGACGGAATTCTTAAGAAAAGAAACAAAATACAAAAATGAGACATTGAAATATAACCTAACTCTGCGGCAATGTGCAAGACAAGGTTCACATAACTGATGGAGCTGCAAAACTAGTGCTATCAAACAGTTTTGAGCTAGTGTCTCAAACAAAGTTCTTGTCTTGACAGGGGGCTGTGTCTGGCAATTTTTTGAAACAGACAATCCGACATTCCCCTCTGCTTTATGATTCAATCGGCCCTTTGTGCAGAGGTGAGAAACTAGGCAAGTTTTGAGTCCCTCTCGCTCCAGCTGTTTCATTTGTTACACTGCTACTTCTGTCACTTATTGTGTGAACAACTGGCTTTAGAATAAAGTAAAAAAATAAAAAATAAAAAAAAAACATCCCACAAATCTAGTTCAGTTCAAAATCTATGCCCCGGACACAATTATTGGCACTATTCACTAATATTAGGTTGCAGAACCAATGGCAGCCTCTAAACGTTTCTTGTAGCCTTCTAGAAGCTTCTTGCACCTGTCTGCTGATAGTTTCTGCCAGTCTCTTCCATTGATATGCATTCAAGCTCTTGCTTGAATTTGCAGGAGTCTTTTTGCAATGGCAGATTAGGTTAGGACTCATTACTGGTCAGTTTAAAACAGTCCATCTATGCCTTTTGATCCATTCTTTTGTGCTGCTGGATGTGGGTTTTGGGTTGTCGTCTTGCTCAAAGACCCAAGACTTTTGTCTCAAACCTGGTTTTCTGACAGTTGGTAACACATTTTGCTCTAAAATGCCTTGGTAATCTTCTGATTTCATCATTCCTTTGATACATTCAGTGTCTCCAGTACCGGAAGCAGCAAAGCAGCCCCACAGCATGATAGAACCTCCACCATGTTTTACTGTAGGTAGGCTGTTCTTTCCTAATGGGCTTCAGTTGGTCAACTATAATCAAACTGATGAGCTTCATTCCCAAAGAGCTCTACTCTGGTTTCATCTGTCCATAGAACATCATCCCAGAAAGACTGTGGCTTATCTATGAACATTTTTGCAAACATTAGCCTTTTTGTGCCTTTCTTTCAATAGTGGTGTCTCCTTGACCTTCATCCATAGAGCCCTACTTGGTTTAGTGTGTGGTATATGGTACAGGCTGAAACCACCACTCCAGATTGGTCCAGGTCAGCCTGAGAGGTCTTTAGATGTCTTGCATGGTCTTTTTTCCACAATTTGTATCAACCTTCTCTCATTGAGTTTCTTCTTAGCACCACATCCTGGAACCACCTTAACAGTTTTTTGACTGTGAAACTTCTTGATAACATTACAAACTGTTGAAACAGGGATTTCAAGATCTTTGCTGATTGCCTTGTTGCCTTTGGAATTCTTCTGTATTTTGACAAGAGCATTTCTGATGCTGTCAGACAGCCCTCTTGAATTCACCACTGTGAAAAAGAAACTGGAAACAATCAACACCTATTTATACAGTAAAACCATCATTCATTGGTGAATTCGGGTCATGTGAACATACACATTTATTTGGTTTTATGTTTTGTTTGAGGAACTAATTTAAATTCCTCAAAACTGTGCCAATAATTGTGTCAAGCCCAGATTTTATGGTTGTATTTTTATTTCACTATATGGAAGCCTTTTTTTGTTGTTGTTGTTTGACACTTTGGACGTTTTATTAAATATTCTGATTATACGAAATTAGTTGATTTGCATTTATTTATGAAGATATTCTCAATGCTGCAGTTAAAACTCAGGGGTGCCAATAATTTCAACCAGGACTAAAACTACCAAACTTTATGCATGTTTGACCCATCAATTTGAACATTTTAACGGTAATATATTGGTGGTTTCAAAATGAAGCTTAGTTAACTCATAAGTAGATTCCATTGCAGAATGCAGTGTGAGACAGTGATCTGTGGACACATGATGAAATTAGAATGAAAAACTAGCATCTTTCTTATCGCTGCTCACCCAGAATCTCTTTTTGCTAGTGAATAATGCAGTTAACATTTAGTTAATGCTTTGGTGTAAGCAACTGAGGGCTGAATGCTACTTTTCATTCTTTCTCTGAATTATTAATCAGGAAAAATTATTAATTTGCTTTCCAGCAGAAGAGATTTGACTTATGAAAGGCTGTGAATTGGACTACAAGAGCGAAGACCTTGCTGGCTGTAATACCCAGCAGATGTACTCATAATGTAATCTCAGACATGGAGCAGCAGAAATGGACTTGTCACAGCTCTGATGAGATAACTGTAAGTAAAGATAGGAAGAGTTAAGTCATTAAGCCGTTGAGAGGTTAAGATTCAGTCTTGGATCAAGATTAAATCCACCTTCTGCATATGGTGTATAGTGAGATGCCAGACATAATGTTTTCTGGTGTATCTCATACATTGCCACAAAATTGCTCTACTTTCAAGACTGTTTATTATCACGAGAGTCCAAATGTCAGCAGCAGCCTGGCCTGTCTTGATTTGTCTGTTAATCCAGTGCTTTTCTAATCAGATTTACAGTGGATATATACAGTATCTGTATATGCACCATAATAGAGACAAAATTCAGAAGCTTCAATAACATTCAAGGTAAGAATGGTGTAATTAAGCAATGTTTTTGTAAATATTTGCTCGTGTGAGTGGGAGTGGGAAGAAGAGATGCTGCTTTAATATACATATTGCATGTAAAAAACAACATAAATTTTCTCCTTAGGTGTAAAGACAAAGTACCCTCATAATTGATAGGACGATTACTCAGCCATAACCCAGTTCTGCCCAGTGGCCAGATTTCAAAATATAGTTATTTCCCACATATGGGCCTTGCAATATTGCAGTAATTGGAGTGTTGTGCAGAGGCTAAAGCAAGGATATCAGCACATGGTAGTGTTTTAAATCCAACACTTAGCCAGGTCTATGGTCTCATTTAAATTAAGTGACACAGGGAACTCAGCAGAAGGTGAATGCTGAATCTTAATTAAATCACAAGTTCCAGCTGCCCTTGAATGCATCTTAATATAAGAGGCTCACATAGTGTTATAAAGTCGGTTACAAATTAATCATAGAATACCGCTGTCTCTCTAGCTGTTGTGTTTTCATGTATTTTATGACTTGGTCAATTCGTCTCCTGCTTCGAAGTCTGCAAGCGGACACCAGGCCAAGGACTACAACAAACAATGTTGTGATTCTGCCAGAGGTTGTTGGTTAATTCTTTAGAGATGTAATTCAAAATAAAAAATAGGAATACTGTTAGTGTTTATCAGTTTAGAAATAGATGTGAATTTAATATTACGTATTTATTATCATTTTATAGGAGATTACCACATATCCATATTAACCATGCCCCAGAGGCAAAAATTAGCTGCGGGCCACTGTTGACCCCTGTGGGTAGTTTGATTAAACACACATTCATCTAAGAATATATGTTCATTTTGACACATGGCCCCTGTTCAAGACAGGTAATAATTCAGCACCTTCCTTAAGACCCTTACCATTTTAGTTAACATTGTGTTTTAGAGGCATTTATTCCCAAACAAATTCATAATTCCTCAAATTAATGCACTGTAGACCCTCCACCGTCTTGAGTCGCCGGGCCGGGCCTGGTTGGTGATCCAGCCTTGTCTTAATCACTTTACTTAGGTACTTGTTGTACAAGCGACATCGCTCAAATGAGCCTCTTACGATGACAGATAATGTCAGTTTTCTACCAAAGGTGTAATCACAGCCCTTTTTTCACAGAAGATCTTTTGACATGTGACAGCAGAAGAAGCACAGGTGTAAATCATAAAAGAAATGATGGCTGACATTTAGCTGCTTCAGTTTCAGGGTCCTGGCATTGTGCATGCTGGCTCACTGTCACACTGTCATGGCTTACTGAGATACTTGAATTGAACAGAGCCATTGTTAATGTTATTAGTAGCACCTGTGCTTTAAACAAAAAAAAAAGGACTGTTGTATTCAAGAATTTGGCCAGTTCTCAGAACGTAATGTGACCCTTTATAAAGCTGTATAATGTTGAGGGGCACTGCAGATTCAGCTGATGACTCTCTGCTGTTGGTTCATTAATGAACGACCTCTTCCACATTACACATTGCCATGTGATTGGTCAGCTCCTCATGAGACAAAATCTCAACTCAAGGTCTTCACAAGGGGGATGGAACCTCAAAATACTGTTCAAAGATGTGATTTTGTGAATAAATCTATTCGGGGATGAAGACACTTAGATGTGATGGAAAGGTCCAAAAACCTGGTGATCAAGACAGAACATAATGGCCACTACTATGTCGACAACAGTATCATTGTTGTAGAGATTTTTTTTTTTAATCTCTTTTTGAAATTTTCCCTTGAAGCCCCCCAAAACTTGGTTTCAAATCAAAGTATTTCTTTATAACATAATTTATTCATGACCAAATAAGCATCAGATTTTGATTCTAGTGTTGCCAAATCCCAGTGCATCCTGTGCAAGGAAATATGTGACATCTTGTTTTTGCTAACTGAGACCCCCACTTCAAACCATTGAGAAAAGAAATGAACACACAGGACTCAAATACATAAATCTCTTAGTTGAAATAACTCTAACTGTTCAAACGTAGGAAGAACACTATGTGTTCATGTAGGACCAGATCACTCATAGTAAGAAGCTGACCGTTAAACTTGGTTTTCTGGGCTTTTAATGCAGGGTGGGAGCAGTTTATTTTGCAACAGCTCTTGTAGAAATGATGAGTGTGTAATCTAACACTTAAATAAAACCACTTTGACTCATAAAGTACAGTCCTGGTTGAAGTTAATGGCACCCCTGAATTTTAAGTATAGAATTTAGAATATCTTCATAAATAAATTTGAATTAACCAATTTTGTATAATCAGGATTTTTTGATAAAATGTCCAAGGTTACTGAACAAAAACAACAAAAATGCTTTTATATAGTGAAATAAAAAATACAGACATTAAATGTATGTTCGACACAATTATTGGCAGCTTTTGATGAATTTAAATGAGTTCCTCAAACACAACATAAAAAAAAATAAGACTCACCTGTGCTTAATTTTCGGTGTTCACATGACCTGAATTCACCAATGAATGATGGTTTTACTGCATAAATAGGTGCTGATTGTTTTCAGTTTCTTTTTCACAGTGGTGAAGACAAGAGAGCTGTCTGAGAGCATCAGAAATGCTATTATCAAAAAACAGAAGAATTCCAAAGGCAATCAGCAAAGATCTGGAAATCCCTGTTTCAACAGTTTGTAATGTTATCAAGAAGTTTCACAGTCATAAAACTGTTTCGGTGCTTCCAGGATGTGGCGCTAAGAAGAAACTCAATGAGAGAAGGTTGATGCAGATTGTGGAAAAAAACACCACACATAAATCAAAAACACTTGACGAAACTTTCCCAATTCTGCAACAGAGTAAATCCATCTGATTAATCCTTTGCAATTTTTATGTGACCTTTGAATTTTTCTCTCATTAATGAAGTCCATGCTGATCTCTATGTTGGGGTTGTGGAAATGTTACAGAAGCTATCCACTATCACGTCTTTGTTGATAGAGGGGGAGGAGAGTGCACAAAAAATAATCTCATGCTCATAGATAGCTGATATGCTGTAAGTATTCACAAAGAGTTAGTATTATCGGAGAAAATTATGGAGGTGTCTACAGTCCTTCACTTTTACTTTCCAGCTACTAAATAAAAAAATAAATACAATCACGTAAGTAACAATAGATCTGTACAAGTACAGACACTGAGTAAAACTATTCCTGGCTGAATAGTGCCACAGCAGATACATGTGGAATTCAAATCCTAGCCAATCACCGCAAATTTTACAAGCTGGACTTCTCCAGGTACTATTACACCCAGATCAAATAACAATATCATTCCAAGGGGAGGAGGTTAATAAAATATTTGCGATGCTCTGTTGTAACTAAATGCATTGTTCCAAATGACTTTTAGCCCTTGAAAAGAACACAATCCTGGGAAAACCACATGTAAGAATAACTTACATGAAATCAGACTTGCTCTGCCTCCATGGTTACACACAGAGGTCTCTGATGGCATAGGCAGTAAAGCCAAAACTAGGGCCATTATGGTAAATACAAGTATGCAGGATTATTATGGTGAGTTCTCTGTGTATGTACCCTATCCTATGTGCACACAGTCTGTTGCCTTTATATTTGAGGGGGATACATTATAAACAATAATATTTAGGTTACAGTAGGCCTGTATTGAAATGTAGTTCCTGTACAGTTTGCAAATATAGGTACTAGGTCTCCCCCCAATCATTGCACTTTTGTTTTTTTTAGCTGTTTCATTGTACAAGGAGCAAAGCAGGATAACAGATTGGCAGGCTGTAAACTTTTATAAAATGAGCCTCTTTTCAAAATCACCTAACTAAAAAAATGTGATACAAATAGAGGAGAGTGATGAAAATAGAAGGCAGCGTAACAAGGGACAGCACAACGTGTTTCTGTTTGATGCTCAGACATGCTCAACTCTGGCGCTGAATGCTAGTGAAGTTGGCTAAACTGCTTTTGAAACAGACACTAGTACAACTTCATTTATTGCCGTCTAGTGTGACCGAGTGTTCGGCTGACAGGGCTATCAGTAACTGGGCAGGAGAGATGGTCTGTGATCTCCTAGAATTTTAGGACATAAGTTTGACCTAGACACACATTTCTTATTCTCTGACTGTGTGGAAATCTGAGGTTTTCAGAACAAAGATGAAGAACAAAGGCATTAATCATGAGTTTTACTGGCAAAACATAAGGCTCATGTAGGTTCCTATAGGAGTTTACTTTGGTGCAGCAGGTCTGCCGGTGATCTGGACTGTACTGTAACTGTAACTGCAGAGTGAAAAAAAATGTTTATAGTTAATCGCAGTTAAGGTCTCCCAATTCGACACTTTAGCCTAAAGTGCTGAGTCAACTCTGAAAATCCTGATTCTGATACAGCCCTAGTAGGAACTGTAAATTTTTGTCTCCCAGAGGAGAACACATTCTCTGGAAACAGACCTGTAGCCTGTTCTAGAAAGCAGGTTTAACACTCTGACTAATGCTGGACAAAAATGAATGAACAAATATTTGCACCTTTTTAAGGCAGACAAGACGAAAGCTTTCACCTTCTGGGTTTTTATATGTCACGAAACTATCTGCTAGTCATATAAATGAAAGCATTAATACCTTAAACAGTGTTACAAACTCACGCATACTGTGTGACAAAATTGAATAATAATTTAATAATTTAGGGAGGTGACTAACTGATACATGTTTTCCCCTCAGGGCTTACCGTAGCCGTAGGAGCTCACTGCTGACCATAAAGTACTACAAACTTATACCTAACTAGACCTTACTCCAGTAGGTTGCTGCTGATACCAGCTCCTATACATACTGTACTTGCTGACCTCAGCACCCCTCTATGCCGCACTGCCAAAGAAACTGCTTTGGAGCCTCAGGGTTTGGTGGATTCGTTCATTTACCAGAGTCAAACAGGAGACTCAGTGCTTGTTAGCTTGTGGATACTATTCCTGCTGTCTGCAAAGCTTAGTGATACTCACTGCTGCAGTTTTGTTGATAGGTAAACAACTTGTAGCCCTTGTTAGTGTTTTTTTTTTTCATTTTAACTAAAATACTTTACCATCTCCAGGTCATTTCTTATTTCTGTTACTGTCATGATAAGACATACACACAAGTTTTATTTATTTACTGTAAAAATAATACGTAGCATTAACACAATTAACTCAAAAAAAAGTTACGTAAAAAAATTCTTGATTTCATAAGTTATCAGCTTCACTTAGCTTACAGTTAATGCACGCCGCTGCATGCCCGGAAAATGGGCTTTGGGTTCCAGAGCGGCTGATCAAAGTTAGTCCAATAAACTCTGAGTATGTTAGCATTGAGTTAAGCACTCGCATGGTAAATAGAAACAAAGTCATCATCAGTGAAGCTCCATTGAACTACAATTCACCATGGCAACAAGTATATAGAGGTCAGACTCAATTTGAATCCAGTGGTGTTAGAAATATGAATGCATGTGTATGTGGACTACTGACACATATCTTTAAAAAACACACCAACAGCAGTGAAACAGCCTGTGCTGGAGTTGACACTATTAAGCTTGATTTAGTGTAGTCCACTCATTCATCATTTACCACACATGAATTTCCTTAATGGATGATACAGGGGTCGAATCTTACTGAGCATTAGGATTATACATTCAGTGTTTGGAAATATTTATTCTGCTTTAACCTTACAGGGAAAAAACACAGCTGGTAGTGAATGATGATGAAATACAAAAATAGGGATAAATATAGATAGAGATATAAGAGACAAATAGCTTAAAACTATGAGTACATTTTTAGACCTTTATTTTGCATTTAAATCTTGGCTTAACAGTATTCAAATACAAAGTCTTAAATTTAAACATTCACTGCAATGCTGTTAAGACTATAAGCAGAACTTTTATATTTACATACATTTATTCCAGTTTCAATGTTTTAAAGTCTTTTCTGTGTGACTGTAATGACAGAGATCTCCATTCAAAAAAATTTCTACTTGATCATTAAAGTGCTAATGTGTGTAAAGACAGCTCATGGGTAATGAACTAATATCCAATTGGGCTCTTGACCAGAGGTGAGGAGACAGAGAGACACTCAGAAATCCTGCCAGTTAGCAGGTTTGGTTCAGATTAAGTTACCACAGCATCTGACCCAGAGTTAAAGACATCTCTGTTTCTGGAACTGTGAGCCCAGAGTTTCCCTCAACTCAGGGTTAACACACGCAGAGTTTTAACTCAACTTGCTTTCTGGTACCGACCGCAGGGCTATCCTCTTGGATTCAATGAAGAGGCAATTCTTGAAGGCTTATATTTGTATTCATGTTATTAGGTTCCAGTGTGACAAATCAGATGTATTTCAGTGCAACCTGGTCTTCTAGACATTATGTTCATGTACTACTAAACTGTTTCCCAATTACGTTGTGGTGGCAACATAATCTCTTGCTGGACTATGTTCAGAGGCAAATAAACACATTGTGTCTGACGTTACTGTGATTTTTTTTTTTTTTTTTTTTTTTTTTTCTGTGTTAAACCAGATCAGGATCTTTCCCTGACCTTGACCAAGTGCTGCGAGTGCCTTAACAGAGCCATTAAAAAGGGTAATAATGCTGGAGTCACTAAAAGTGGATATTGTACTGCAAGATATTTAGCAAAAAAAAACATTATACTTATATGTTCAGTATCAACATATTTGAAACTTGCCAAAAATGTTAATCATTAACATTTCCTCATTACAGTAATGCAAAAGATAATCCAGTCGCAACTATGTTTCCTTCAAAACGTACCACAGTTGCTGTTGCAAATCAGTTGTAGATAAATGTAATTTCCAGGAGACAGGGTTGTTCAGTGAATGTTAACCCAAAATAATGTATTTCAAAAATGACTGATGTTTAGATCAACTAATGTACAACAACAGGCTCCCACATACAATAACACAATCACTGGGTTATACAAAGAAAATAGGAGACAAGAAGCTTAAAAAAAGGCCTTTTTGTTGATAATTTTATTTTTGCAAACACACACCTGCCTGTGGTTTCGATGGTTAATTCCATCTCTGTGACTGTGAGGTGATGCAAGCCTCTTGGTTGTCTGTAGTATCTCAGCTATAAGGTTCAATTTAACTCTGCTACTTGAGTCGGCATTTCTATGAATACAAAACAGTTTTCAGATGGCAGTTCCATGTGTAGCTTTGCTTCCATCTAATTTTCGTGACCCATTTTGTAATTTTATACTTAATCTAAACAAAGTTGAGTCATCCCACCTATATGAAAGCACTCACAAACCACCAAGGATGAATATGGGGAAAGAACCTGTGATGTATGTAATATATGCATTTAATTCTCGTTTTTCATAGATTCACCACAGAGGTATTCCATCAGCATGCAGTGCATTCATCTGTGTAAGATGTTGCTGTATGGTCAGTTTTTCCCTATGGCACTTGCACAGGGCAAGGCAAGGCAATGCATACAGACAGACATGCTCAGAGAGCTGATGAAGAACATCAACACACAGCAAACATCATACAAACAAACAACAACACATCAACAGCTGAATCTTATGCACAACAAATATCACCAACTGTCACCATGGCCACCTCAAAGTAAAATGGTTGTTACACACAATTCAGATGTGAAATCCGATAGATTATAATATATTATATATACACTTAGTTGTCAGTTTATTAGGTCCACCAAGCTAAAACTAATGTAGTCTAATACAACAGTCCTGCAATAAATCCTCCCTTCATGAAGGTGTTGATTCCACCGTATGATCATTTTGGAGGCTGCAGTTTGTGGTGCCGTTGAATGGTGTTGTATACGGGATACCGTACCATTTGATAGAGTAGATAGATAGGTATATTCTATTGACTGCTATTAGCTCTAAAGAGTACCTTACTAGTCCATCATGGCGTTTTGAGGCTGCTTCCCATGGAAGATGGCATTTAAGCCGTTTCAAAGCTTCATAATGTTTTTTTGGCCACTTGGTGGTGTTAGATCTAGCTGTTTTTATTAATCGTGAATATAAAGAGCATACCAAAGATATATGCTGTTTGCACACAGTTTATTGTACATAGAAAGGCATTGGCTTATGAAAAAAGGCCATTCCATAGGCGATGTCTTAAGGAAGACAGCTGATGGACACCATGCCACAAACATAAAGGCATTATCTGATTAGTCATGTAAGACCTCTTTCTGTTGTGCAAAAAGGTAGACACGGATCATCATATACAACAATATTTTGCACTAAACCCATACTGGGTCATGTCAGATCGATAAGACAAAAAAAAAACATTCAGAGTGAGCTACACATGAGGGAGTGCAGGGTTTCTTCCTGTTAAGGGCACTGTCTCTCGTGACTGGTGGAAGCTTGTGGAAGAAAGGAGGGACAAACTCATCTGCCAGCTAAGGGAGCGCTAAGCCTAAGTCACGGTGCCTCCCCAACGTTCTTGACCAATCAGATAGATGCACATTCCCTTTGGAAAAACCTGTGTAGCGCTAAGTCAGACACCTTTTTTCTAGGAAGTTGACTACAGCTAACTGCTTGCAGACTGTGGTTTTCTGAATAGAAAAAGTCCATGTACATGTTCAATTTGATTCTCTGGTTTGGAATAAATTGTTAAACTGAGAAATAACTCATCTCCTGGACTCTCTTCCCAAATCAAATAACGCATCGACAGTGGCCATTAAACAAGCTGAAAACACACCATTGGTTCTCAAACTGAGTTACAGAGTAGGGGAAGACAAGACATACTGTAAAGGAACAGTGAAAGGAGAGACAGGGATCATCCAAACCGTCACTTTCTAACTCATGTTTTCTCTTTTGTTTCATGGCATCAAATATTACCTGCACACCACACTGATGAAAGCTCCTGGAAATTGTTACTGTTGAAAATAGACGTACAGTATTTCAATGTTACAGTCACTGTAATGTTGTGTGAGCAAACACCACTTTATTTAATTTATTAATTTGATTGGAGGAATTCTAGTAACATTGCCAATAATATGATTGGTAGTATCAGTGGTACCAGTAGATGTAGTAGTAGTACTTTATATTACACCATGTAATAATAAGGTCATAAAGAGGTCATATCTTGGACACAACAGGACACTACTTGGGTAATACCATGGTAATTACAGCGGTAAGAACTTGGTAATATCTTAGTAATAACACTTAGTCCCCCAACGGTGGAAAGTTACATAGTACAGACATTCATTTACTCACTTCACATCGGCTAGCTGCAATATTAAAATGTTGCTTACACATTAATCCATCAATGATAATAATACAGTATATATAGTATCATAAAGTCTGAAAACATTCCGCTTAATTTTTACTTTTACTTTCGATACTTGCATACATGTAACTTTATGTACTTTTATTCATGTATAATTGTGAATGCGGTATTTTTGGTATTACTACTCTAACTCAAGTAAGGGATCCGAATACTTCATATTCCACTATTGAAGAAGAAAACACTTCAACAGTAGGTGGGGCTTAAAGAGTGCCGGCAAGTTCTAAAAGCTTAATAGAGACTATGGAAAAGTCCTGAGAGCAAAGAGCTTAGTTTAAAACATTTAAGCTATGACATACTGGTGTTATTCAAAAATCTCAACCAGTGGCTATAGTCCACACGAGATGTCATTCTCTCTGGTGCTTGTTGATTGAGCTGATGTTTGCGAGGAGCATTACTGGTATTTGAATGGCTTTGCAGGCAAACGTAACCTTTGAGAAGATGTAGCCTAAGAACATCTAAATGATCTGTCACAGTAAACCGCCTGACAGTGGTAAGTGACCATCACTTCAGCTGGTTCATTAAGTGCCTTCCACAGGGTGTACTTTATCCATGTGTCACTTAAACAGCTGGACAGACACGGAGCGGAATAATTAGTAAACTAAATTAATGGACACATTGTGATTGTTGGGTCAAAGATCACTTTGATCATCAGTATAAACTTTAAGGTAGGTCTTTGTCTTTTAACAAATAATTTGTTTAAATTTAGCCTTAATTAACAGAATTGAATGAGTCTGTTATCTCCAATGATATCCATGGAAAACATTTTTTCTTCGTATACTAGATATGCTGCAGGAGAGTTTAATGGCTACATAAAAAAGTAAATAAACAAATGTGTGCAATTCAGATGTTTACTACACCAATGAGAAAAACAGACCAGACTAAAACATACCTAAATCTCCATTAAATTCACGGCCTGTCCTGTCTCATGATATTGTGCTGCCCGTCTTTCCTGTGCTGAAAGTCTGTCTCCTGCATCTTGCTGCACTCTGCCTGGACATTTTCACCTTACTGCACTCCTTCCTGGCTGAACAAGTATGAGGAATATTCCTTTTGAACTGACAGTAAACATACCAAATGTGCAGTATAGAGGGAAAAAAATAACACTTCTATGGTAGTCTTAAATTTTTTACCCTTAACTGACAATGACACACTCCAGTGACAAAGCAGAATCCCCTATTTTCCTGCTTCAGCAACAGAATTAAAAGGTTTGGGTATTATGTTACATGATTAGCTGTAAAAATATGTAAATACATACTCTGTGAAAGCTTTCCTTGAAAAAGGAGTCACACATGTTGACCAAGGTGATTAGTAAGACAACTTCTACTGATCTGATATGATTAATAACAGTGTAACTTGCTTGTTTACTTGCTACTGCTACCTCTAAAGGCGTAGGTAGTAGTAAGTACAATTTTCAACACACAAGCAATACCATATATCATTACCATATATGCAATATCAAACCTAATCACACAACGGTGGAAGCTGAATCCAGGGCAGCTTGACAATCAGACTTGTCTGTGTCTAACTATAGTTAGTCACAGATCAGAGATCCCAGGATTATCCACAATGCTCAAACGTCCAAAAGATGCTGCTCTCCCCTCTGCTTGACAAGCCCCAGCCTTTGTCAACGGGACACATTTCTGTCCTTTTCGCCCTCGCCAAAAATGATAGATGCAACGGTTGGTAGTCAACCTAGCTTCCAGAGACAATAACCTACTGTGGCCACAAGAGGGCATAAATTGCAAGATGAATGCAGACAGGAACCAAGTGAAGATATTGTTTCCACTTTGGTATCGTTCTAATCGATAAAATTGCCTATTTTTAGCTTTAACTGGTCAAGAACTGTGTGCCTTGCTTATCCTGATGGCATGTCACTGGTGTGTGTTTATTATGTGTGACACAATTCATAGTCATCTTCAAAATCACTTATTGCTTGTAAATGGTTTATCAATAGTAGGTCCTTCCTATTTGAATTATTCAAAATGTTTTTCTCATAAACAATTGATACATCACTTTACTATATCATATTCATCAGAATGTATTGTCCTTTACACTCTGCTACTATGGTGAATAAGTGGTAAATTAATAAAACTGGTAATTTACAGTACTTTTTTAGATTTAATTTACAAAATACTATGTATATAAGTATGTAAGCCTGTACAATAGTCATCAATATAAATGTTATCAAACATCATTCTATAATTGACATTCTGGTCTAAAATCTTAACCCTAACAAGGATATACTGTATATTAAATAAGAAAAAGAAAAAAAAAAAAACCCACTTGCCTAGATTTCTCTTAAAATTGGAAATTACTAAATAAAATGAAATGGTTTTTATTGATTTTGATTCCCCCATGAACCTTTGTCTGTACATTCAAATTAACCAACCACACTCAAAAAAAATTATCTCAGGGTATAATTAAAACATGGTGGGTTTCCATGTTAATTAACAAAATTTAGCCCAAAATATTACCAGAGCGCTCAGTCAAAAATTCTGCAAGTCCCATGTAAATAGTTCTTTATGCTTATACACTAAGAAATTGAGACAAACAAATGAAAAAATTAAAGCATCACTGAACAAGGGCCAGAGTTTAAAGGTTTTAGAAAGACCAACTGGCTGCTCTATCAGCCTGCTGTTCTCTCCTCTGTCGCAGTGAGGATTTGTTTTATAATTATCAAGCTGAGAGGCGGAAGAGACCCAGGAGGACACAGAGGAAATGGGTCTTTTATGTCTGCTGATGGAGAAAAGAGAGTCTTGGGCCTCCCTCTCTCTCTCTTTGTTCATACAGCAGAAGGAAGTCCTAGCTGTTTACAGATGCTGCTTTAGTTGCTTTATGCTCAAATATTGGTTGAATGTAGAAACAGAAATAGGTCTGTCCAAAGCTTGATTAAAGGTTTTGGGTGGAAATTATTTTTATTGTTAGTATTTGGCTTCTATGCAATGGTAAATGTCGTTCTCATGAGATATGATTATGGCCAAAATAGAATGAGGAAAGAAGAGAAAAAGGGAAAGCAATAATGAGTTTTTTTTTTTTTTTTTTACACAGGGAAACTGTCTCTATACATTACAAAGTTTAAAGTGTATTTCCCTGGTACTGTATTAATGTGATCAAACTCTGCATAGTTCTTTACTCTATATTTCAGTCCCAATCTTTGAGTTGCTGGGAAAATTAAGGTCTCCACTCTTTGTTCCATTTAATGATATTCCATCCTTCTTCAAATCTAATATTGTGGTAATGAGGATTTATTGAACCCAAATCTAAAGCTTTAAGTTGCAAAGCACATACTAGTGTCAAAGTGTCAGATCTATATTGAATGAGGTTCATGTGCTGTCAGGCATGACAGAACAAACTCTGGTTCAAGGCACAAATTTTGATGATACAGGACTAAGAGTCCCATATCAAGACTCCCTGTTGTTGGAAATGTTGATGTCTGCCTCTCATTGAGTTTCTAATGATTTATATTAGAGAACGAATGGGCTTGGAGCTGAGAGTCACAGACTAGGGAAGTCAGAAAGTATTGAGAAAAGGGACTAATACATTGATGGTTTGAGTATTCTTATGGCACATGTTCTCATTGTTTAATGTTGATTAGCCAGTGGAGGAAGAAGTACACTGATCCCATCCTTAAGTAAAGTAAAAGAGTAAGAAGGGATTGATTAAAAAAAGTGAAAATTCTTGTCATGGAGGTAAAATGACCTCTGTCAATGTCACTATGCTTATGAATAGAGTATTAACATGCAGCATCAATTTGATGTTGCAATTTTAACTACTTTATATACCGACAGGTATTTTATGTAAAACGAGCATCACGTTTATAACAGAGCTGAAATTAGCTGATTGACGAAAAACTAAATTGGTAACTATACTACTGGTCATTTTTCAAGCAGAAATGCCAAACATTCTACAGTTACAGCTTTTTCATTATCATATGATTGTTTGGGTTTTGGACAGTGGTAGAAAGAAAACTAACATAACTTTAGTTACTAACGTCATTGTTATTATATTGCTGCTCTTTTCCACCCTAGCTGCTTGTTAATTGATCAAATTAATTGAAAACGCATCATGCTGCTTATGTGTTGTCTCTCTGTTCAGGTCTATTTGGGTCTAATTATCCTCCGGCCTATGCAGGTGATTGGCTGTGCTTGGGTCCCCTTTGGATTGGGTCTCTCATCTTTGAAAATGTATTAATGCTCATTTATGCAGTATGCGGTAGGTTTTCCACATCTGAATTTGGGCAGTTTATCTCATTCTTCCCGGCAGATCCTTTCGTGCTCCATCAGATTGGATGGGAAGTGTCTGTGAACTGCCATCTTCAGGTCTCTCCACAGATGTTATGTCGTTTACTCAAGGTGGCTTCTGTTTCTCCACTCTACCATAAAGGCCTGATTGATGGAGTGCTGATGAGATGGTCGTCCTTCGTCCTTTCTCTCATCTCTGCAGAGGACTCCTGAAGCTCTGATAGAGTGACCTCTGGGTTTTTGGTCACCTCCCTGACCAAGGTCCTTCTTGTCCTGTTACTCAGAAAAAATTCTATAAACATGTTTTCGCTGTGTCACTATGGGTTATTGAGCGTAGACTGATTGATGCAAAAATGACAACTTTATCCATTTAAAATTAAATCTACAACACAATAAAGTGAAGGTGTCTAGATACTTTCTGAGGCCACTTTAAGTAAATGACCTGAATACCTCTTCCACCACTGGTTTTGGAATGTTGGTCATTGGCAGACATCCAGACATCTCTGGAAAACTCCTAAAGATATTTTTTGCTTGTTTTATAAGTAGAACTTAATTATCAGATTAACTGACGTTAAGTTTCAACCTTAATTCATAAAATCATCTCATGCTTTACATGTAAAGTAACCAGTAACAATAGCCATTAAATAAATGTAGTGCAGTACAATATTTCTCTCTGAAATTTTGTGAAGTAGAGGTATAAAGTGACATCAAATGAAAAGCACAAATATTTCAAAATTGTACTTAAATGCAGTAGTTGAGTGAATGTATTCAGTTATGTTCTAACATTGTTTATCCTGAAATATTACATATTATATATAATATTGATTGATTATAATTCCATAATTAATTTAATTAAAAACAATTTATAATTACTGCCCCCCCCGGGTTTCATCTGCAATTGTAACTTAAAGGGACACATACCAACTACAAAGAGACACAAAATGACCACAAACAGACAAAAAACAAAGACTACAAAGAGATGCAAAATGGCTACGAAGAGACTGAAAGAACTACAAAAACACAGAAAATGACTACAAAGACAAGTAAAATGTTTGTTCCAACGAGGAGAACAACTACAGAGAGGTGCAAACCAACTTCAAAGAGACATAAAACAACTACAAAGAGACTAAACACAACTACAAACTTTGTTTTGTGTCTTACAGTTTGGGTGTCTTGTCTCCTACGTAGGACAGTTGGGGGTGTTTTACATGTCTGTGCCCGGGGGCCCCTTGTCTCATAATCTGTCCATGCATATAGGCTTCCTTGATTGTAGTATCAGTGTCTAGCCAATATTTCAAGTCTGGTTTGCAGAAATACACATAGGACACATCTTAATTAGTGGCAGGGCCTTTGTATAATCTGAGCTACAGCTGCTCATTTACGCCTTCAATAGCATTAAAACTGCTAAATTAAAAACACAAATTAAGTAAATTAAACAAAAGTTGTGGTACGGTTAGAAAATCAATCCCTTCTTTCTCTTTTATCATTTTATATTTCTTTCCTCCCTTTCATAAACACATGGTAATTAAACATTATATTATTATAATATTAACATTTTATTATAATACAAGTGTGCTGCTTTGTGACTTCAAGCCCAATTTATTCTATAGTGGGGGATTTTAGCCATTTGGATCACTGGCTCTCCATGCTCATCCCTCTCAGCCATCCAAAGCTACATCTTGGGCAATTAAATTCACTAAATGAGGAACCCTTCTGTCCCAGCATTATCACATTAATTTGCAGCTCAGTCAGCAAAGGTAAATTTGTATTGGGTGGACATGCAGCTCCAACTCTCCTTTGAGAGACTAGCAGCTTTTATCCTGTTGCTCCTCACTAAAGGAATCAGATTATGCTAATGGATTGGCTTTTCATGTTCTATTTGATAAAGGCAACTTCAAAGTGATGGCGGATTCCAGCCAAGAAACGTATGCGACTGCCTTTAATTTCAAAATGGAAAAGTTCTATCTTCAAAGAGCAGTCATCATCTGAATGCTTCAGCGCAATCAAACGGAGTTGCTTCCCGAGTCAGTTAGAGATAATTCAATTCATTCTGCTGGACGAGGTTTGGATGTGTTTGGTTGTGATATTAAGACGCTGTGAGACAGGTGTTTCCCAGTACAGAGAAGCTGCAAATTGGTTAAGTAGAAGTTTATGAATTGTCTTAATAAAAGAAGAGCAGAAGCGCTGATACTATGCATGTCTCAGTCTTATCTCTCTTATATTTCATGCAACGCAATTAGTGCTTGTGTTTCCAAAATTAGGACCATTTCAGAATCAACAAGCTAGAAGTGACTTGACAATTGATTTCTGGCTTCTTCCTTTTTATGGACAGAAAATAAAATATTTTGTGTCCTCCTTTTTTGAGTTTGGAAGGTTCATGATAGCAGTGCTTACATTTTCTGCATTCTCAGAAAGGGACTTTCAGTAAGTCCTCCATATTAATCAAATTATGTCATTGTCTTCCAAAACTGATCAACATGACAGTTATTCATATGACCGTTTCCTGATCAGACACCTCTGCGGCGGATAGGGAATGATCATGGTCATGGTTAAAAGAAGACCACCTCTGACGGTCTGCAGGAAACAGGAAACAAACAGCTGACTCCCATGTCAATCATCATGCTGGCTGGTTGAAGTTGTGGATTTGGACAGCAGTCCTCAGCACTCGACTTGAACCATGTCTATGCCTATATAAGTATACACATATATATATTTCAATATACACACACATTTTTTTTTGGTTTATACCTTAACCTGCAAGTCAAAATACTCTCTTGCTGATAATCATTTTTAGGTCTGTTCCCTCAAGATCATAACAACACAACACAATTATTACCTCTTTATCTTAATGTCATTATCTTAATTATCTAAATATACAACAATGTGCTCAGGATTAACATCATTTTAAAACTGTCTAGATACCAAATGTGTTTTCAGGACCCAAGTGTCTCATTATCATTAGATAGCAGCTTATCCCAAGTTAGTTTCTATGATGAAATGACTTGATGGTCTCAAGTCATTTTTATCTGAGTTTTTTCCCTTGTCTAGAAAAAAAAAAACAGCAGAAATTACAAAAAGGACAGTGCCTTAACATAAAATACAGTAGTACTGAAAAACTGATAAATCGCAATCTTAAAACTGCATGACTGCATGTTTTTTTTTTCACAATCTAAAAACCACAGCACAGCAGAGAGTAAGCATAGCACAGTAGCATTTATTTTTAGTCATGTTTGCTTCCACCAAATGAATTTAAGTCCAACATTCAAAACATTCACTCTTTTCTTTTCCTTTTTCTTTCCTTTTGTTGTCTTCTCTCTCTTTTTTTTTCTTTTTTTTTTCCCACCAGCTCCTGAGGCAAATCTCTGGCTCTTCAACTGCTAAATGCTCCGCTGTGTCCACCAGCTGGTCTCTGACTGAGACTATCTGCTGGTTGCTGCTGAGCAGGTAGTGGAAAGGGAGTTTATCTAGCTTTCCAAACTCTGAAAAGAGCTGCCTGCTGCTGAACATTCTGCTATGAAAGTTGTGAGATTTAAAGATGTAGACACTTGTAAACAAAGAAATGTTGTATTACATTCAGTGTCTCTCACCAAAACTCAGTTGAGTACATTTCCTTCCTCATAAAACATTTGCAAATATGATTTAATTTTTTTTTTTAAATCCTGCATTGTTTTCAATGTCATTGTCATTGTCATTGTTGACTCATTACTGCCACCTCTAGGTATATGGAACTGTGTGTAATATTGACACATTTGTGTATACAGGGTATCTTGAGCCAAACAATACATTTGTGAGCTGGAAAACTCAAATAATGAATTGAAAAATCCTAAAAATGTCACGACATGACTCTCTGTGGACTTTGTAGACTTTTAATATTACACATAATAGTTTGACACATTTTTCATATAAAGATATTGATTATTGCAGCTTTAATTTGTTAGTATTACTAACCACAGCTCTCTATGCTTTATTGCCTCCACCAAGGAGGTTATGTTTTCAACCGTGTCTGTTGCTCTATTTGTCAGCAGGATTACGCAAAAAGTACTGAAAGGCTTTGCACCAGACAAATTCTGGGGCAGATCCGGATCATTTACTATGGATTTGAATTTTTTTCTCTGAAGTCTGGTGCCTTTTGTTTGACACTGACCTTGACGGAGGTCAGCGGTCTACTGAGTGTCATTTTAGTTACAATTGAATTACTAATTAAGATACAATATAAACACTTTTCACAAAGTTAAAGTAATGGAAGTTAATGATAAGCGAAGGATACCATGTTTGTAATATTTTTGGCATTTATTGTTTAATAAACGTATCTTATGTCATGAGAAGTTGCCACATAATGAGAATAAGTCCTTTTTCACTTTGTTGTGATGTTCATTTGTTTTGCAGGATTATGCAAAAAAAAAAAGACTGAGCCAATTTGCAGCACACTTGGTGGAGGGATGGGGCATAGGCCAGCGAAGAACGCACTAAATTTTTTTCACCCCAAAGGGGTGGATCCAGGAAATTTTTTATCACTTCCTTTAACATTGCGAGATAGGGCATTTTTTAACTTTTTCCTCAGTGTTTGGCCTTGGCAGAGATATGCACTCTACTGAAAGTGATTCTAATTTAGCCATGGTAAGATGCCGTATGCGCCACATTTATTTTTTTTTTTCCCAGTGATTTTATTTTCATCTCAAAGCAAACAGAGTTATGTCAGGATGAGATGATATCCCCTGGCTCTAATCACGAGTGATGCTAGTCACAGTGCAGAATGTGGACCCGAAGATGAATCATTAATAACAGCAGGCCCCTGCTCCTGCAGCCACAGCTCGGGACTGGAACTCCTCTATTATCTATTGATGTCTCATTGGCCATTCAGATATAGGCGACACCCCAATACACCTCACCTGCCATGTTCACAGACACTCGTCTAAAAAAACATGTTACATACTGTCAGGTACATAAGTATTTGGACAGTGACAATTTTTTTTTTTTGTTCTTCGTGCTCTGGGCTTTATAAAATAATGGATACTACATTAAATTGCCAAGTCTCAGCTTTGATTTGAAGAGGTTTACATCAATATAGAAAGAACTGAGTGGGAGATTTAGCCCTTTTATGCTCCCATGTTTTAGGTATTCAAAAGTAATTGCACACTTGGCTAGTAAATGTTTCTTGGGCATCTGTGTGTTGTTTCAACATTATTTCATGCACAAAAAAAAAAAAAAAGCTCACGTGTGGCTCAGAGTTGATTGAAAGTTGCCATTTCAATTGAGGTGGAGTTGTCTGTCAATATGGGGAGTAAAGAGGTCACCGTGCAAGTGCAGAAGATAATAATGAGGTTAAAAAAAAAAGCAAAAATCTATCAGAGATATATCAAAAGTAGTTGGCTTTCCAGCTACCAGGGAGCACAAGTCTTGTGGATGAGCAGAAAATCATTTGCTTGTTGAAGCAAAATCCCTTGCAGAGCAAGTCAAGAACGCTCCCCAGGATGTAGGTGTACAAGTTTCTGGACACATGACTGTAACTGTAGAGGATTCCCCCCAAAAACCCCTGGTAAACCTCAAAAACAGAAAGAACAGGCTGCAGTTCACATAAAACACACAAGAAGAAACTGGTACAGTTCTGAAACAAAGTTCTATGGACTGATGAAACAAAAATCAACCTCTGTCAAAATGATGGAAACTGTACATAATGCACACACAGCATAGTCACATACAGTAAACACACAGTCATTTCTCCACATTTGTTGTCTTTTTCTGAAGCAGTTCCTGCTCATTGTTAGCTCATGAGATAGTTCATAGCGTATTTGGCTGTTGATTCTTTGTATCTGTATGCAAGGTCTTTGTGTGACATTTGGCTCAGAGATATGCTTGTGCAGCATGACATTATGACAGCCGTGACATTTTAGATTTTAATGTTGCACACGCTGTTTTCCATCACAATTGTCTCTCTAAAATCATGAATCCTATTTCCTCTACAGTGCATTCAGAAAGTATTCAGTCCCCTTCATTTTTTTACATTTTGACAAAGCAAAAGCAGAATTTTCGGAAAATTTGGCAAATTTATAAAAAAGGAAACACTGAAATATCACATTGACATAAGTATTCAGACCCTTTACTCAGTACTCACTTTAGGCACCCGTGGTAGCGATTACAGACTTGAGTCTTCTTGGATATGACGTGACAAGCTTTGCGTTTGATTGGGTTCAAGTCAGGGCTCTGGCTGGGCGACTCAAGGACATTCACAGAATTGTCCCTGAGACATTCCTTCGTTGCCTTGGCTGTGTGTTTCAGGTCATCGAGGGTTTACCTTCAGCCCAGTCTGACGTCCTAAATGCTCTGGACCAGGATTTAATTAAGAATATCTCTGTACTTTGCTCTGTTCAGCTTTCCCTCAAGCCTGACCAGTCTCCCTGTCCCTGCTGCTGAAAAAAAAACCCACAGGATGAGGCTGCCACCACCATGTTTCACCATTAGGATGGTATTGTGCAGGTGATGAGCAGTGCCTGGTTTCCTCCTACAAAATTTTCCTAAATTCTGTTTTCACTTTGTCATGATGGGGTATTATTGAGTGTAGATTGATAAGGGAAAAAAAGATTTTGGTTTTTAGCATAAGTCTACAACATAACAAAATGTAAAAAAAAATGAATGGGTCTGAATGCCTTCTGAATTCACTGTATATTGTTATTTTCAGGATATTTAAGCTACTCAGTGATGCCATTTGACATGTCAGTGGGGGCAGCAGAAGAAGCTGAACTTTCTAGCAAACAGCTCACTATTTTTGAACAGCAATGTGATTCATTTTTTGGTGTTGTGTTTCTGGAAGCCTGGCAAATAGGTCTGACAATTCCTCTCTTTTTAGCCCTGTTTTTGTCTTCACTAATTGCCTAGAAAAAGTATCTGGCTCTTTAGGTGCAAAATGCTCCCCTGTGTTCACCAGCTGGTCTCTAACTGTTTCTGTCTGCTGTTTGATTCTGAGCAGGTAGTTTACACGTAGTTTTTAGAGCTGTTCAGCTGGTTCCTGCTGGGAGCGAGGTTGATGAAAGCAGTAAGACTGGACCAAAACAGTAAAGTTGAGGGCTGTAAAACAAAAACAATGAGCAGAAAGACACAAAAATGCTCTCAGCCAAGGGGAACTTCAGAGTTGCTCCAAGTGATTCCTTTATATCAGAATTTGTCATTTTATCCATTGCTATTTTAAGCTCTACAGTGGCTCTAAAGTAATTGCCAGGTGACAGAGAAATCAAAGATAGCACAGATAGTAACAAGGAATCAAATCCTGGGCAAAGCATGTCCCTCCTCATATATTCTATTTTTTCATTATGGCCAATGTCCAGTGGTTGTGCATGTGGAAAAGAACACACAGTTAAGAATGCAAAAACATTGAATGATATATAGATGTGTTAGAAAACTTTTTTCATTTTTCCTTTTTTTTTTGATTTTACGAGTTTTTTACGGGCTGATCCAGCTGCAGTGCGGCTAACTCAACAAGAACATCCTAAAACAGTCTTAAAAGCTCTTTTCCACTCGGTTTTCCCAACATCATTTGATTACTATTTTTCATTATCTTCGGATGTGTTTTTTCCTGGTGCAAACTGTCGAAAAAATTATGAGTATTTCAAAGCAAAAATTAAGCAAATAAACTATAAAACTATAGCTTGAATCACAGAAGTGTGAGGGAAAACTTGTCGAAGCTGTATGTGCCCAGCCCTTTTCCCAAACCCTGGAAAACAAGCTGATCTTGAAACTGATCACTGCAACTGCCTTTTCACCTCCTCTACACCACCACCATCACCACCACCACCTGGAACAATATGCTTTTGGTCAGCTTGGGAGTGAGGTAATCAATGAATCAAATCAAGCCTGGCCCAGTCTGCCTCCACCACCATCACAGCAGATTTATTACATGTCCATCATGGGAGGTTGGGGAAGAGGTGACACCTGAGTTCAGATAGGGGGAGAGGGGCTAGAAGAGGCTCGATGGAGCTATTAGCTGCTGGAGTGGAGGGATCAGCTTGTGATGAGTTATCGGACAGACACCGGATTGGGGCAGTGGGAGATACTGCAGAGGTTCATTACAGCTACTTCATCTTGTGTTTTGCTGCCTTCGGCCACAATCCCATCCAGGTCCACTCCATAGGCAGCCTGGGCCCTTATCTGCCTCAGTCTAATGAAGCTCTCTTTAATGGTGGAAGCTTTTCAGGGGCTGGAAGGGGTTGGAAGGTTAGAAAGACTAGCCTTATTGTAATTGTGCAAAGTGTATCACACCCTAAAAAGGACCTCACTGATAATTTTGAGTGTTTTGAGCCTAAAGGATCATTCTGGTTTATAACAATTCCGTCTTACTTTTATTGTTTTGGCCAGTTCTATCAGCTGTGATAACATTGCTCTCAGCGAAGCAGAAGCTTTTTACAGAGAGCCTTTCATAGATGGTGCAAAAAGGTGAAAAGTTGTTGTCAGAATCGTTGCATTAATAGTATATTAACAAATTAAGACAAGTTCCCTTTTTAATTTGAAATATTAAAGGACAACATGATAGCAGGTCTGTATGAATAAGTGTTAGGAGACGTGATCCCTGCACAGCTTGTAAATGAGCCAACAATCTAATTCAATACAATTCAAATCAATTTTATTTATATAGCACCAAATCATAACAGAGGTTATCTCAGGGCACCTTTCATATAGAGCAGGTCTAGACCGGACTCTTTATAGTTATAGTTACAGAGACTCAAGGAAGAGAACATAGCACAATACAGGTACCACATAAAGATGTATAATAATAACAAGACTAATAATAAAACTAATAATTATAATAACAGGTAGGTGGTTTGCAGTCGAGACGAGAGAGAAGAAGCTGAGTTAGTAACAATGATGGGATATGAATGTGTATGGAGGGAAAGGGAGAGGAGGAGAGAGGAAGCCGCTGCATCATGGGAAGTCCCCCGGCAGTCTAGGCGTATAGAAGCATAATTAAGGGGTGGTTCAAGACAAGCCTGAGCCAGCCCTAACTGTAAGCTTTATCAAAAAGCAAGGTTTTAAGCCTCCTCTTAAATGTAGAGAGGGTGTCTGCCTCCTGGACCCAAACTGGAAGAAGGTTCCACAGTAGAGGAGCCTGATGACTGACGGTTCTGCCCCCATTCTACGTTTGGAGAGTCTAGGAATCACAAATAAGCCTGTATTCTGGGAGTAACAGGATACAATAAACTGTTACAGATATGATAGTGCCTGACCATTAAGGGCTTTGTAGGTGAGGAGGAGGATTTTAAATTATATTCTGAATTTTACAAGGAGCCGATGCAGAGAAGCTAAAACAGGAAAAAGGTGATCTCTTTTCCTAGTTTCTGTCAGTACTGCAGCATTCTGGATCAGCTGGAGAGTATTTAAAGATTTGTTGGGACAGCCTGATAATGAGAAGTTGCAATAATCCAGTTTAGAAGAAAAGAAAGCATGGACTAGTTTTTCTGCATCTTTTTGAGATAGGGTGTGCCTGATTCTTACAATGTTACAGAGGTGAAAAAAAACAGTCCTTGAAGTTTTTTGTATGTGAGAGTTAAAGGACATATCCTGATCAAAGAGAACTCGGACTTTCCTAACAATGGTGCTGGAGGCCAGGGCAAAGCCATCCAGAGTAACTTTATCGTTAGATAATGTGTTTCTGAGGTGTTGGGGGCCAAGTACAATAACTTCAGTTTTGTGAGAGTCTAACAGCAGAAAGTCTCTGGTCATCCAGGACTTTATGTCCTTACGGCAAAGCTTGAAGTTTAACTAACTGATTGGTTTCACCAGGCTTCACTGACAAATACGATTGGGTATCATCAGCATAACAATGGAAGTTTATGGAGCGTTTCCTAATAACATTGCCTAAAGGAAGCATATATAAGGTGAATATAACTGGTCCAAGCAAAGAACCTTGTGGAACTCTGTGTCTAACTTTTGCGTATATGGAGGATTTATTGTTAACATGTACAAACTGAAATTGATCTGATAAATAGGACCTAAACCAGCTTAGAGAGGTTCCTTTAATGCCAATAAACTAAATGTCCCGGTCTCTGTAATAGGATGAGATGGTCAATAGTGTCAAATGCAGCAATAAGATCTAACAAGACAAATACAGACACAAGTCCTTTGTCCGATGCAATTAGAAGATCATTTGTCACTTTCACCAGTGCTGTCTCTGTGCTATGATGCAGTCTAAATCCTGACTGAAAATCCTCAAATAAACTACTATCATGTAAAAAGTCACACAACTGGTTGGCGACAGCTTTCTCTAGGATCTTAGAGAGACAGGGAAGGTTAGATATGGGTCTATAGTTGGCTAGAACATCTGGATCAAGAGTAGGCTTTTTAAAAAGAGGTTTAATTACAGCTGTGATACATAGCCTGTTAATAAAGGCAGACTGATTATATCTAATAAAGAAGTGCTCACTAAGGATAAAACTTCCTTAAGCAGCCTAGTTGGGATGAGGTCTAAGAGACAGGTTGATGTCTTGAATTTAGTTAGATTATCTAAACGACTCTATTTTGAGGTCAAACTGAAAGCACACCAAAAATATATGTAACAATCCTTCACTGAAAGGGCATCTATGGCATCATCTTTTTGATGATACTACCATTAGTAGTCACCAGAGTTCAGAACTTTCAAATCCTACACATATGTTTTTTAATGCAAAAACAGTAACACTGTCTTTTTCACAAGGTTCAATTGTGCTTTTTTTTAAATTAGTTTTTTTATATTGCAGTTCTGACCTTGAAGGCACCACCAAGGCAATGAGTGTCTGCTTGCATGCGCAATAACAATTTTAAAGTATTTTTGTGTTGCACTTAAGATGATGAAATAACCTTTTTAGGGATGCTTGAATTACTTCTCAAGTCTTTATGTTCATATCATCATAAAAACTGTAGACATACCAATCACAGCCAGCTTCTTCTCATTATTTCCACAATTGATCCGACTGATTCTGGCTATTGTCCCCTGCAGTTGCAAGTGAAGGTCTCCTCCCTACTGCCTGTGTAACATGTCCAAAGCTAGATCACCGTCTTTAGTCTCTTTCCGAGGCAAATTTCCCTCCTGCCTCACTCTTTCCACTGGAGTCAAAAGTTCTGTACCAGCCAGCTTAGAGGGTCCCACCAAGGCATTTTAGTTTCAGTAAACACATTTGTTTAACATTAATATGTATTACTCTGCTCATTAATATCCACTGAATAACAAAAGATGTAACAGAAAAGGGAAGTTTGAATGAAGCTGTGGCCAAAAAGAAGTCAGTGTTCTTTTGACTCTGCTGCTGCTATTTTATGGTAGGACATGACAGACTTAATACATATCTGGCTTTAACATTAACTGATTTGTCATAAAACCTCAACCTAAGTGAGCTCTGATTGACTACTGGTGGTTTTGTGGCTTAAAAGAAAATATGTTATCATACAGCCTAGATCTTGAGTGTGAAAGGTAATTCTTGACCATGGAAACAGGTCTTTGACAGACAACTTAACTAAAGGGTTCTCCTGAGCTCTGACTGTCTGATTGTTCATATCTCCTTCCCAGTGTGACTGCAGACTGTTGCTATGCTCCCGGAGCCTCAGTACTTGAGTACAATGTTATCATATCCAAGTTGTAATAAACTGTATTTTTTAACTGTGAATTAACTCTGATTTTCTACTGATGATTTCTAATCAGGGTTCCGGTGAGAGCTCATAACCAGTTCAGATCAGTGGTAAAGTAAAACTACAAAAGCTAAATTTGTTATAATGGTTTGGCTGAATGGTGTATATATACAGTATACTGTATATATTCATGCTGTCCCTGTACACAAACACACACATATATATATATATAATATATATATATATATATATATATATATATATAATATACACACCAGTAACTGGTTTTAACTGCTTTTAATGTTGTGGCTGATCGGTGTAACTTCAGTTGTTGAAGTGCCTTTTAATGTAAGAGAACTCCTTGGTTCAGAATTTAGTATTGCTCCTATGTTCCTGTTCTTATGCTTATCTAACAGATAGTAACCTTATTCTTCCGTGATTTGACAAGAAAAGCTTTGCAGAGCTATTAACTACATTTCACAGTCTTCATCTGTGGTTGCAGTTTGCTCAGTTGTCAAGGATATGGCTCAAGTTTCATCATGTTACCTAATGGAACTTCAGTCACATAATAACAGGTGTTTGTATATGGAGGGAGATGGCAATCTCTTTTTCTGTTCAAAGATGGTCTCTGGTGTCAAATGTCCTCCTTGATCTTGTCACCAGTTGTGATATGAATGAATTTCAATAGTACACTTAATGGCAATTGGGGATAAGTCTATTGATATTCTATATTTCTTACTGTCAACTAATTAAAAACAAAACCAACAATCAATGTATCCTAAAAAAAAATTGTTAGTGCATCCAAAGCCTGATCTATCTTATTCTGCTCTGCCATAACAGCTCCACTGTTGTCCAAAAAGTATTAAAAACAAGTGAGCCAAACTGTTGCACTGGGTGACATGTGACATGACGTGGGTGACATGAAATACTCGCTGCAGCACCAAATGTGGTTGCATTTGTTCCAAACTGACTGGTTCCGCTGGCTTTAAAGCACAAAAGGTTGAAACATGCCATCAGTACTTTGTGCCTGCAGATGACTGTATAGAGGGGCAACTGGATCTTTTTGAAATCCCCACAATCATTGAGAATAGAGTGAGACATCAAACAAGTACCTTAGAGTGGGAACAAGTAGTTTGATCCCTGTGGCATATGTCTAAGGGAAAGGTTTGGGACACATGAGGATCTAATTTGATCCTAGATGGAAGTTTACACAGCTGCTACACAATAGAGAGACATCAAAGCCTTAGGTTGGCTGGGTTACATCTGTCTCTCTTCCTTTGCTCTATCTGTGGCTGGGTGAGAAGCAGTAATTAGCTATAAATCCATGTCAATGCCAGATCAAGGCAAAGTCTATTGTAAGGGATTACACGGTCAATACGCCTGCTCCTGGCACTGTCAACCTGTCTGTCTGATAACATCACCACTTCATCATCCACACTGGAGACTCTCCTCCACCTGGGTAGAAGCTGTGTGACAGGAATTTTGTAACACTTACAGAGTGAGAACCAAAATACGACAATTTTGCAAATCAAGATAAGGTCAGAAGAAGAAAAGGAAGGAAAGAGGTGCACTGGATTTCTGTTTGGTTTTCTGCCTCAAACCTTTATGCCAAAAAGTTCAACACCAGTTTGATGATCAAGTTATGATGTGAATTTTTTTTATTACCACTCACATGAAGTGATTTGTGTCCAATATGTTAAGAGGCAAGCATTAGAACCATAGAATAGCATAGAGGATTTAAGTTGAGGGTTGAAGGTTGAATTGGCAATGATGTTGGTGTAAGAGGTAGTCTACATCATACCACCAGTTACAGCATGTCAGCTTTGCAGCAGCAGCTTCAGTCCACCATCAGTGTCTACACGGGATGCGTTCAGCCACAGCACTGTGTATTACTAAGAAGTGTTTTGACAGTGCTCACAGCTGCACACTCAATCAACGTGGATTAGTGAAAAGAAATAACTCTTGAAGCGTAAAGGTACTCTTCCTATCGCAGTTATGTGTGCAAAATGTGAACTGTTGCACAACCTACATAGGCAGACAATGTGCTGATTACCAGATCAGGTTCAGTCTTGACCTTTGGAAACAGTGGTTTTCTTATGCAACACAAGAAAAAAACACTGAAATGTTGCAAAATTCTGAGACACTGAGACTGGGCACAAACGCCTTTGTGTGTTGTAATTGTGTAAAGCCCCCCCCCCACTACTCTTACATAGGAGAAAGACACCCAGACTGAAAGAGAAACAAAACAACTACAAATGACACGGCTGCATTGTTTATCATCTATTGGTAGTCATTTTGTGGTCATTTTGCACCCTTTTTTGATCATTCTGCACCTATTTGTGCTGGTTTTGTGGCTCTTTGTGGTTGTTTTGTGTGCTTTTGTGGTGGTATTGTGTTTCTTTGTGGACCTTTTGCATTTCTTTGTTGTCATTTCGTACCTCTCTGTGTTCATTTTGTATTCCTTTGTGATCGTTTTGCGTGTGGTCACTTGGGACATCAAGCAGTCATTCAGTCATCCAACCATGGCTACTGTATATCCTAATTGTGGTAACTAACATGATCATGAGTGAAATTGGTGAAGTGCTCTTCAACACAAGGCCAACATTGTGGCTTTTTCTGGAGTTTTTAAGTGTTTATATCTTCATTGTTTGCTGGAGTTTGCTCAGTTGTAATGAAGGAATAAATGCACAAATATTCAGCACTCCCCAAAGCTCAGTTCAAACCTAATGTTCTACTTAAAGCCGTGAGTAGGAAGTTTATGCAGTTTTTATTTTAAAAGAAAGCACAGTTTAATTGATTTTAAAAGTTATCTGTTTGCTGTGCATTTTTTAATAATGGAAGATATTTAGAATAAATGTAATAATCATGTCAGAGATCTGGGATGACTCAAGGTCAGTTTCTAGTGCTGAAGTAGTGTTGCAGGGCTGTCAACTGTTTTGTGACTATGAAGCACCATGGTATGGAAGCATGAGCTATATCAGACAGGCTATGCAGACAATACTTGTTACAAGTAAAAAGCTGCAGGTTTTTGTCTATTCATGAGATCTATTTTTCATAATCAAAAGATATAAGACCAGTCTTATTGCTTAGTGTAATTACATAAAGACTTTGACTGGACTTGTGACTGAGTTTACAGTATATGCACCACAAAGAATGTACATCCTACTCTTGACCGAAACAAACCCAGATATATACATGTTCACTTTTTTTCACCAATACCTGATCCGGAATATCAGATTATTTTTTCATCTCCACCTTACCCCTTTCATGGCTCTAGAAAGTCATGTTTAGGCAAGAGATGTGCAAGTTTTATTATTTACCATGCTGAAACACAACACCACCACAAATGTTTGTTACGTCATTATATTATTATTGCTGTTTTAGGAGGGGTCTCTTAACACAACATAGCCCTCCTATGTTAATTGGCAGCTGACTGCGATTAACCACAAGGGAACACCTTTCTACTGGTCAAACAGAGGAGGAACAACCCTGGCAGGACCAGAGAACCTGGACACTGGTTTTTTTCAAGCTCACTGGGTATGTCTGGCTACAATATGCTAACAGTTGTAATACTCAGTCTATGTGTTTTATATGACTGACAAAGAGGAAAACTGCTGCATCATGTTTGAACACATTGTGTTATTCCTCTCAGATCAGCTTAAACTTTGCCCTTGATTTTTTGGTTCTTTTAAAACTATACCACCCAAAATAAATAAGAACAAATATGAAAACATGAAATGCTGCATGCAATTTAAGAGACACAGAAAATATGCTGCATTGAAAGTAATTTAGCAGTCTTAAACTTTTAAGAACCGACCTGCGAGTATGGTGTTTAATGTGTATTTAATGTTAGTTCTTTTGTAGAATCCTACAAGGCTGCAATATATGGTTCACAGTCCAGTTTGCTAAGTTTAATAAAATCCATGTCAAGGGTGTGAAGTCATGTTTTTATTAGATTTTAGCACCAATATTTCAGGAAATTCAGGGAAGTTTGAAGATTCAGGATTATACTGTTTACCGACATATTGTTGCCACAATAACCATAATGTAAAAATTTGATACCAGAATATCTCTGGCGTACACTGATCAGAAGTATGTGGGAGATATGCACATTAAACCAGTTTATGTGAGGGAAACGGTGATGGCTCCACTGATTTATAAGTGTGTGTACTTATCATTCATAAATGCCCCTTGGGTTTGTCATTTGCTTAATCTTTGCATATGAGCTCTTTGATCCCCCCCAGAGGGTCGTTCTGGATTACAAATACAAAATACTGAATGCATGCATTTAGGCAGTAAAGAAAATATAGCCATGTTTAACAATTCTTACCTTTTCATAATTTGAGCAAGTGTTGAATTGAATTTGTGACAGTAAACACATAGTAAACAGACTGATGATGGATAGTTACTATACAGTGACATATTGGAAAAAGAAGTCCCCCTACTCAGAGATCCATGATGCCTCGCAGGATAGTGCTGTAAGTGACCAAGGTTTCTCTACTCATGTATATGAGCTCTTCTCATACCTGGATTCCCTCTAATTCATGATCACAGTGGAAAATCAGCGTTTGTGTGTGTGTCCGTCTGCTGTGCATGTGTGTGTGAACACATTCGACTAGTGTATTTGCAGTTGATAATCGATTTGCATAGAAATCAGGCAGGATGCCCTAATGTGACTCTCCCTCGCCTTTTCTTCCCATGTGTTGCGTTGTGGGTCAGCAAAGTCATGGGATTTATTATTTCAGCTCCCCAGAGAAAATGTGAAAAGGCCACTGAATGTCAGCAGAGACCTCTGGAGCTCACATGATTGGCAAGTCCCCAGACTGCTGGCCGAGCCTCTGAAATATGAATGGAATTGTCAATGAAGCAAATGAACCACAAGTATGAAATGACCCAAAGTACTACCACATGAAGACAATGTAGTTCTAGCTATTTAATAGTTTGCTAAATTATTTTGTTAACTGCATTTTGACTCGTGACATCATGCTGAAAATGTAGCAATTAAAGCATAAGTCTGGTGATATTCTATATTAACTGTAAGTACCATAAGTATTGTGTGTGCATGCAAAGCCTGATACAGTATATCTTATTCATCTGTGCCACAGAGCTCCATTGTTGTCCAAAAACTTTTAAAAACACTTCAATGAGCCACAGTGTTGCACTGGGTGACATGTTTGCTTGATTACCATGAACACACACTCTGTAGTTTCTTTTGACTCAGTCCCACACGTCCTGCTCCCAGAAATACTCACTAGAGCACCAAATGTGGATTCATCCGCTGCTGAAAATAGTCCCCAACAAATTATTATACTTTCTCCTCCTGTTTGAGTAACTTTTGTTAAAAACTGCAGCGACCAGCTGTTTAAGGAAATTACTGAGACTTTTTTGTTTTAAATGTGAAACCATATATTTGTGAGGTATTCAGATTTACATCTTCAGTAGGAACCATTGGAGTTGGGGCTGAGACCCACAGACAAGGAAAGGAGGTCAGAAAGTATTGAGAGACAAACTAATACGTTGTTGATTTTTGTCATGGGATTTGTTGACGATGAAAATCTAGATTATGGGTAGACCAGTCCTTTAACTCAACTTCACTGAACCATTTCTAGCCCTCAGTTGAAGTTTCCTAGGTCCAAAACAATGGTGGCAATGCAGCCACTGCCCGATGATTGTGTCCAGTTTGTATGGTGTAGGGAATATTCAGTTTCTTTTGTTTGATTGCAAACCAGCAGCGGTAGAAACTAACTAAGCACATTTTCTTAAATATTGTAATTAAGTACTTTGTAGATGTAGTTTAACTTTAAGTGAGTGCTCCCATTTTTTTAATTTTTACATTTCAGAGGGAAATATTGTAGTTTTTACCTCACTACAGTTACTTTAAAGACATTGTTACTAGTTGCTTTTCAGATTAAGATTTAGCATTACAATAAAAACTTGTGTATCAGAACAGTGTTTTTCTTCTTTCGTCTCCATTAATCATCTCATGACCCCTCAGATTTAGCTATTTATCTTAGGGCTGTTTAAAGGGGCCTGGTGCTTCGGTGGGGAACCACTGGACTAAACTACAGGTAGCTCTGAATACTAGTTCCACCTCAAGATGCTACAACAGTAAAATGCTACTTACACATTGATGCATCAGTATTAACAGTCTACTGAAATAATATATAATAATAAGAATGAGTACTTTTACTACTTTTAGTATGATTTGTATGCTACTTTATGTTGCTTTGTACCATACAACAAGAAAAGGACCCATTGCTCATTGCAGTGTTGTGCTGTTGATCAACACATATGAGTAAGTCATATTTCATTATACAAACACTGAAATCTCTATGAATTTTTGTTTTCTTTATGTTTAAACCAAAATATGGGACAAACTGAAATGTTGATCTGCTTTTGGAACCAGATAAAAAGTCAGGGGATCACCAGATTATTATAATTCATCCTGTAGGTAACATAAAAGTCACACAGGGAAATCCAGGGTAATACTGCTAACACTGGGACTATTCTGGAATCCCTGGAATGAAATGTTTTATACAGTATATATTAGGTTTAACTTGCTTGGTATTCAACAAACCCACTTTTAGCATAGTAACGGCTGTCGACATTGGCCACTCCAATCTGAACAGAGGTGTAGGTCATCCTCTTCCAAATATCTGTGTCCTCTTCACAAGTGAATAGGAAATTTTCAATATTCTTGTCTTTAAAGTCAACTAGCAAGGTTACAACACCACATCTCAACCAAGAGATGGATTTTGCCATCCCTAGAGCCAGGCCATAAGCATGGCTAAAAATGTCTTATATCCTACTAATAAATAGAGAAATCTCTGTCTGGCTGTCTGGCTGTCTGTCTGTCTGTCCTTCGATTTTCTTGACAACTGTTCATCCAATCGACATCAGGCTTCAGATGTGTATTGTGGAGGACCCAAGGAAGTGCAGTGTCGACTGTGAAGGTTTTTGAAAACACAAAAAAGTAAATATTAAATGACAGTCGTTAGGACTGGGGCAAGTCCTCCATGCAGCCTGAGTCATCAATTAGACAACGACGGGTCAAAGCATGGATTCCCCAGAAAACAAGCTACAGCTACGGAACCTCGCACAGGATCATCAGAAGTTAGGGACTATTTTAGACAGAGACCCAAGCTCTCCAAATTGGAAATGGCTTATCACAGCGATATAACTGCTATGCACAGACACTTAAAGCAAAAGCATCCCAGAGTGCCTTGTTTTAGATGCAGTTGTACTAAGACATCAGAGTTCTGTTTCCTTTTTGTCACCAACTGAGCATGAGAGCCTATACTAGGATTATTAACAGGCGGAAGAAGTAATTTATTCACTGTTGCTGTCATGATAACATAACGTTACACCATGCATCATCAGTATTTTCTGATCGGGTATCTCACAAATAGGATCTATTATTATTATTAATAACATAACACAGCAGTGACTTTGAAATTAGGTGATGATTATTAGATGATTGAATAAAATATTTAAATATTAATGAGATGACAAGCATTTTTTTTGAAGGGGCTCTAGTTTTACTTTAAATTGAAAAAATGATTGGTAGACATGCACTTTGCCATTACTCGACATCTCAACAATTTTAGCAGAAAAAAAGTGAATATTTAATTTAAAAAATAAAGTCTGTTTTGTAATTTTTATGGTCCAAAGGAACTAAGTAGTTTAAGTAGTTTTTATTTTTCTGAGTGAGACCATTACTACTAGCTCTGTATTTTACGATATGAATCTGGCTGCAATTTTTTTAATTAAGCAATTCAAATGAATCAGTTCCATTCAACTATCAAAGGTGAAAGTTGTCCTCAGTTAAGTGCTGCAGGACAGACCTGCAGCGATGCAGTTTATTCTATCAGTGACTGTAGCACAATGCAGTCACCACTCTGTGCATTATGCCCACTGAAGCTTCTCCTCCACCTGCTTCCTGCAATATTTCTCTGCCAACGCAACTTCTGTGTAATTGGAATGAATGGTTTATTAATATGATTTGATACCAATCAGGTCAAATGACCTTGACAGTGTGGAGAAGGAGAGGCTGGTTCCAGCCGTGGACTATACATTAAGGGGATGGCAGCAGGCATTACTTTCAGCCACTGTATGCTGATCTCAGACCTGCAGCACAGTTAATAATGTGGAAGCGACACACTTTCCATCACTCCTAATAGAGATATTGTCACAGCCCTGCCACTGCAAAGGCCTGCAGAGGCAATGGAGAATAGATGGTGCCTGCAATCTTCATCTCTCCTTCCCTCTCTGTGGGGACGACTTTTCTTATACAAATGCCTGTTCACTCAGTCCTAAGTCGCATTTATTTCTTAACTCACAATAAAATCATCATCAGGGTTACACAAAGCAGCTTATTACATTAATAAGAGGAATCTTTGCCAGAAACTTATGGTATATTAAAGTACAAATTGAAGTAATTAGTATTTGGCTGAGTTTTGGCCTAAGGATGTCCACATTGGTCAGTTGCTATGTTGGTCAGTTCACCAGTTTGTCTCTGGTGGATGATCCTTTTCTTCCATTTTAGTTACTGCATGAGCTTTCCTTTACCGCCATCATCAGAACTCAGCATCATCTTTGCACAAAAGGTATCTCATAATATCAAAATCAGAATGTCATAAAATGTACTGAGCATATTCATGATCCATTTTAATTTCATGGTCTCATGGCTAATAGCATGGCTCTACGGATGATGTCAGACTGTCGGTCCACCTCATTGGTCCAGACGGAAATGCAGTGGATGTACAGTCATTAAATCTTGTACAGACATTGATGGCTTGATATTTTGAATATGGTAGCATGTTGACATGGCTTTACATCAACGTTTAGCCTGCTAACATTGCTACAGACTCTTAATCTTGTTTACATGTATTTTTTCTGGTAATGCTGTATAATACTCATGTCGGTATTGTTGGCTGAACTAAACAAAATAATATATTATTTCTCATAACCTTTAGAAGTGACACAAACATTATTTCATCTGACACCCCTACGTCAGTACTTCCAAAAACTGTTACAAATCATTAAATAATAATTCACCATCAAACAAACCAATGGTGTCTCTTGGTAAGAGACAGGAAACCCAACAGAAAAAGATTCAGCTACATTTGCTCATGTACATTACTTCAGTATTTACATTTTATGCTGATTTATACATCTACACTCCATTTTTTATTTTCTATTCCACTACATTTATTTGACAGATGTAATCAGTTATTGTGAGCATCCAAAGTTGATATACTATACAAAAACATATGGTAATATGAGGCTATAAAACTTGCTGTATTCAACTAAATTTACTAGAATTAAGTACCACCTTACCACCCCCTCAACCAGCCAAACATTAACCCTGTCTCCTAGAAATTGCTTGCATGTACAACTAAACTATTTTCCCAATTACATTGTGATGGCAGCATAATCACTTGCTGGATTATGTTCAGAAAGGTTTTTTTTTTTTTTGAGACCAGGGTTCATATTCACCCGTACAGACCAGGATTTTCCCTAACCTTGACCAAGATCGGACATTTTGGCAGAAAACAAATATGTTGTCTGTGAACACTTTAGTGATATGTTCAGTATCAACGTATGTGCAACTCGCCAACAACATATTAGCATTATTTAAATAGAAAATGTAAACCGATCACAATTACATTTTCCACAAAATATATTTGCGATTGCAAATTAGTTATATATACACTTAATTTCTAGGCGACAGGGTTGAACACTGACAGGGGCCAATGTGCTGCCTAATGAGTACTTTTAGTTTTGATACTGTTCATTTTGCTGCTAATACTTTTGTACTTCTACTTAAGTAAAAAAAAAAAAAAAAAAAAAAAGGGCTTTTACTCAAATAAAAGATATCAATACTTCTTCCTACACTTCTGTCTATACTGTGGACTAGGGACACAGCTTTAGTCTTGTTGACCTTACATTCCTTTCAAAACCTGGTTTGGTCTATTTTGTAATCACAGATCTCTAAACGAATCTATAGTAGGCTGGATTGACTAGCTTTGAATGGACAATTCATTCATGTGTTTTCAGATGTTTCAGATCCTAGTCTTACCATCCTAAAAGCAAATACAATGCGTAATTATTCTTAAGCTTCTGTGTTCCAGTTACCAAATTTTTGCGATAATCAAACTGTGATATAGGTGATGAATGGGTGTGACTTTCAGGAAACTGCACTCAAATTTGTCCATGAACCCCTTTTAGCAGATTTTGTCTTCCTAGTATATATAATATAAATTACATTTAAAGGAAATACATGTAAATACATGTCTTTCGAAAGTCCTCTCCTGTCTCCGGTCATGCAGGCTGTATTTTCAATTCAGTCCTCTTTTGTTTGACCTCCAAATAAAGTGAGTTAGATGATCTAGACAAACTGTTGGCTTTTTTACAGCCTGTCTGACTGATTTTGTGTGAGGCCTCTGACAGAATTCTGTCAGTTTGTCAAGAACACGGAAAACATGGGAACACTGCAACTTTGTTACAGCCATGTTACCGTGTTCTCAGTAGAGGTCTTTGCATTTCCACTCTGTCCCTCATTTTACAGTGATCAGCCCCGAACATTAAACCCATGTCTTGCCACAGCTGCTTATGAATTGGTGGAGCATCATGTTGCTGCATGTGCTGCATGTGCAATTTATGCATGTTGGTTTTGGGTAGGTTTGGGTAATGTGCGCAGGTAAAATGGCAACAAAATGGAATGGAATTGGCAGGAGATGAGATGGATCGCCATGCCAAACATTTAGGTGAGTCTGACACACATGCTGTGTAGGCACGTGTGTAGATGTAATTCTTGCTCAAATAGTGGTAGCGCCCAAGGACTGTGATGTTGGGTCCATCTAACACTTATACCACAAGTTGATGGAAAAATAGTGTATTTTCCAGAAAAAAAAAAAAAAAAAATTAACAGGAAGATTGCCACGAAATTTACTTACCCTTTCATGCCCCCAAGAGGATGAACTGTTTTCATTTTGGACACAAAATATTACTTTACAGCTAAAAACAATCAAAAACATAAAGTCATCACTTCGTGTGTGTTAGAAGATATCTTTTATGGACAAATGAAGCAGACATGAGTGCTCAGAACAGTGAATGCAAACACTTTGATCGACAGGCTTTAATTTCTGTTGGATATAGCACTGTTGGCTTATATCTAATTTTTTTTTGTCTAATCTAACTGTCAAAGAATTGTACATAATTTAACACATTTCTCAATACTGTATAAAAAGGTTTTAAGTTTTCTTGGTTTGTTATGTGTTTCTGTGGTTGATTATGTATGTCTGAAAGGTGTGTAATGCTATTTCCTGATTTGGTTACAGTTTCCCATCTGTAACCAAATCCAAAGCAGAAGCTCTGTTATATTGACTGGCCAGTGCCAGTTTGATGAAAAAACCTAATGGGCTTTTATCCATTATGAATTCCATCATACAAACACACAGAAGAAATTAAAAAAGGTGGAAAATATAAACAGCCAAGCCATGTACAAATAATGAGGCAGCCTCTCACTTTCCAAAGGGAAATCGGATTTGAAACATAGCCAAACTATAAAACATTTTTATAGTCTTATCGTGTCTCTTTTGTTTGCCTGTATTCAGAGTAAACCCGTTGGCAATGCACTTGCCACTGGAAATGTCTTTCACAAACAGAGGCCTGTTTGTTAAGTTGTCAAGCTGTCCTTTCTCAACCCATCTCCAGCTCGCCTAAAAGCCTACCACAGTGTGCTGAAGTGTCATGTTAAGTTTGTCAGTCTCTTGTGGATCACTTGGTATTCCTCTCTGTCTGCGGCCTCTTGTCACCAGAGGCAGTCATATTCTCACACAAGCTACGGCTGATTTCTTAATTAAAATTTTGTTACATGGCATTTTGCAACAGAACATTTTCAACAGAATGGGAGGTTCTCTGTGCCTACCAATGCACTGTGATGAATAGACAGTGGAGGGGTCAGAGAGAGGCCAGTTCTCAGTGGTTACTTGTTCCTCAAATCTATATATTTCAGGTGATGATGAAGATGAAGAGTGGGTAGTACGTAAAAGAAGTGCAGCACTTGTGTAATGTAGGAACTCTAATGAACTGTAAATCTCCACCCGTATCCACTTAATCGTCTGAAAATGGTTTTACTAATATTAATAATACTGCAAATTGTCAAATAGAGTCCTTCATTAAAAAAAAATGCAATGCCGTGTCTTAATAATGCAAATTTCCAAAACACTTATTTAATCTGTAAAGCAGCAGTCATGTCAAATTTGTCACTCTGCTGCTCTCAGTTTCAGTTTTTAAAAGAAATACTGTTCTCGTTTATAAATTAATTTCAACTGTATCTACTTTACAACTTTTTTGTTTGCTCTTTGGCTACTGTCAATGAAACTTGTCCTGTAAAGATGCTTCACATTAAAATCCTTTTAACAGCTGAAAAAGATTTGAAAAACTTCAACCTTCCACATAGGATTTTAATATGGAGCATTTGCAGGATGTGTTTAACTGTGAATGAAAGAACAGCAAAGTACATGCATTGAAATCAAATAGATTGATAGAATCTCCGTGGATAACCTTTATTTTAGACAGGCTCATATTATAGTCAAACCTATACTTTAATTTTACTTTAATTTATTGTATCATATTTCAGCTAGAAGTCTCCCTGTTTAGTAGAATACTATAAAATTTTATTAAACTGACCACATTCATGATTACTTGTTTGTCTTTATGCATTCAGCATAAAAGACAGTTCCACAATACTAATTCCATCAGCACCAAAAAAGAATCATGTCACCCTCACGACTATGTTTTGAGTTGCAATTTTGAACATACAGTTTCATTCATCAAAGTGTGAAGCTTCTGTCATTGAAACACTTCCTGAAGAGATATTTCACATAAAAACATGCCCAACTGCTGAGAGGACATAATACCTCTCTTTCCTGGTAAGCTTTAAATGTGAAACATCTGTAACAAATGACACCAGCCAAAAACAGTAAAGTGGATTCAGTTTTTTGAGTGAGCAATTTGTTGCCACATTTTGTTTGCTTTTAAACTACTGTAAATGAAACTTAACACTTGCCGTCAGTATATGTCACACTGAAAGCCTTCCAGCAGCTTTAAGGAGAAAATACCTTCTCTTTCTGGAAGGCTTTTAATAGGGAACATATGCAGGAGGACTTTACTTTACATGACAGCAGTTTAACTCCAAACAAAAGAACAGCAAAATAGAGAGGATTTGAATCAATTAGATTAGAGACAGGTCTTTGACGCGTTTAATGAGTATATTTAATCATATTTTAGAGGAAGTCGTGTGTTCTGATCTGCACCAGTATTAAATTGCTGTTGATGCAAAGCCAACACATCCTTCACGTCTACAGTCCATATTGAAATTATTGGAAAACCTGAATTTTAAGTACAGGATTTAGAGTTTCTTCAGAAAGGACTGCAAACTAACCAATTTTGCATAATCAGAATATTTAATAAAACATGCAAAGTTATTGAACAACAACAAATAATGCTTTTATGTAGTGAAATAAAAAATACAGACAAAAAATGTATGTTTGACACAATTATTGACAGCCTTTTGATGAATTTAAATTAGTTCCTCAAACAAAATAAAAAACAATACTCACCTGGGCTTAATTTTCAGTGTTCACAGGACCTGAATTAACCAATGTTGATGGTTTTGATTGTTTTCAGTTTCTTTTTCACAGTGGCAAAGACAAGAGGGCTGTCTGAGAGCATCAGATCTGGAAATCCCTGTTTCAACAGTTTGTAATATTATCAAGAAGTTTCACAGTCATAAAACTGTTAAGACGCTTCCAGGACTTGGCGCTAAGAAGAAACTCAATGAGATAAGTCTGTGAAAGTTGGTACAGATTGTGGAAAAAACACCACACAAGACATCTAAAGACCTTCAGGCTGACCTGGACCAATCTGTGGTCCAGGTCGTGGTTTCAGCCTGTACCATACACAACACACTAAACCAAGTAGGGCTCCATGGGCGAAGGCCAAGGAGACACCACTATTAAAAGAAAGTCACAGAAAGGCAAGACTAATGTTTCCAATAACTTTTATAAATAAGCCACATTCTTTCTGGGATAATGTTCTATGGACAGATGAAACCAGAGTAGAGCTCTTTGGGAGTGAAGCTCATCAGTTTGTTTATAGTTGACCAACTGAAGCCCATTAAGAAAAGAACAGCCTACCTATAGTAAAACATGGTGGAAGTTCTATCATGTTGTGGGGCTGCTTTGCTGCCTCTGGTACTGGGGACACTGAATGTACCAAAGGAAGGATGAAATCAGAAGATTACCAAGGCGTTTTAGAGCAAATGTGTTAGCAACTGTCAGAAAACCAGGTTTGAGACAAAAGTCTTGGGTCTTTCAGCAGGACAATGACCCAAAGCACACCTCCAGCGGAAATGATGGACTGTTTTAAACTGGCCAGCAATGAGCCCTGACATAAATCCCATTGGAAACCTTTGGATAGAGCTGGAATCTGCCATTGCAAAAAGGACTCCTACAAACTAAAAAGAGCTTGAATGCAGAGCAATGGAAGAGTTGCAGAAACTACCAGCAGACAGGTGAGAGGAGGTTCTAGAAGGCTACAAGAGACGTTTAGAGGCTGTCATTGATGGTTAATTTGCTTTCATTTCTGAAGATATTCTAAATTCTGTCGTAAAAATTCAGGCGTGTCAATAATTGCAACCAGGACTGTACCTGTTGTCTTGAAAATTTAATTTAATGTACAATTCCACAGTACTATGTCCATCAGTACAAGAGTCGTGCCATACTCACCACTCTGCTACTCTGAATTTCTCTTTTAACAGAAATTGTGTGTTTTGCAAACATTTGCAAAAATGTTAATTCTGATTGACAGTAGCTGAAAGCAGCAAATTAGATAGAGAAGCAGAGTTTTAACTATGTTGCACTGTACGTTTTTGTGTTTCTTGCCCAGCCCATTTGTTTGTGTTGGCCATAAACAAACATTTGAATACAGGCTTTTATTTGAGAATTTGTGAAATATATTAAGTAAAATCTGCCTTGAATCATTGTCTTCCCTTTAGTTTGAAATAAAATAAAGTGCTTTATGTTTTGTGCAATTGTTGGTCTATTGAACTTTAAATAGCAAATTTCCTTCTCATAAAACAAGAGTCAGAAGCTTACAAACTTTTTTGTACCCTTAATGTGTAGTATTGTAATCACATACTGTATTTGTCAAAGCTCTGTAAAGAGCATATTTATGCAGTGATTAATTTTCCTCCAAGACAGGAAGTAAGGCACAGTGTGGAAGGCTGGTGAATAACTGGAGCTAAGTCAGCCTCAGGGTAATTTTATTCACACTTTGCTTTAGAGGAACCGCTGGAGTTTTACTAATTTCACTGTTGAATGACCTGCCTTTAGTAATGCATTTGTTTCTGGGTAGCACCCCATGGTGCAGCTTTTTGCTGGAATAAATACTGGGAACTATATTGAAATGAGTTGATATCTTCAGGCGTATGAGTTTAATATTTCTTTGGTGATGTCAGCACTAGTTTACTGAAAGGTAAATTTGGTAAAGTGGTTCATTTGGCAGGTTGCAGGTGATTAGAGAGGCTGCTAGGTTTGTAGGTAGTGTGGTTTTGAAATCCACCTGCTTAGTTAATACGTCAGGCAAGGGAAATCCAGACTGAGTCAGAGTCTATAACATCGAGATTTTCTTCCTCCCGCCCCGTAATACTCACAAGTTCCCAAAGTATGTGAATTATCATCCCCACCACTTTGCTGGTGGTGGTGAAGTGTACCACAAAACATCTGATAAAATCCCTCAGAACAAAATATCTAAGGTAATCATGCACGGGCCACCAAATTTTTCCACTAAACATATAACATGTTTTATTCCAACAAATACATCATCTACTAGCAGCTCTACAGATTGACCAATTACGGAAAACTCCAGCCTCAACAAGACCCTCGAATCTGGTTTTATAAATATCAGATTGTTATCTAATAAAGGCTTACTGATAAATGATTTCATTTTTCTGTATAATCTGGATATGATTGGTTTATGTGAAACATGGCTTAAACCACGTTTTCTTGCCATTAAATGAAGCTTCTCCACGTGAGTTTATCAATTCCTATGTTGCTCAGGCTACTAAACAAGGTATGGGCGTTCCCTTAATTTATAAGTCTATTTTCAATTTAACTTTCAAACTAGATATCACTTTTAATTCTTTTTAGGCTCTTGTATACAAACCATCTCCATTAACTATAAATTGCTTTGTCTCCAACCATTCCACCTACAGACCACCTGGCCCTTATTAACAATTTGTAGAAGAATAATCAGAATTTATCTCAGAAATTGTTACTCATTCTGATTAGACTCCTCAGTACAGGTGACTTCAATATTCACCTGAATTAGGCATCTGATACTCCAAGTAGTGCCTTTCTGGTACTTGTTGATACTTTTTGTTTCACCCTGTTTGTGCATGAACCTTCCCATTGCATTGACTTGACCACTTGACCTTATTTTATCTCGCAGTTTCTGATCTGACTATCTCCGCCATTACATCTGTTATGTCACCTTATGAAATATGAAGCAATACCTGTCTGTCCTCGTAATGTTTGTGCTGATGTATTTACCACTGGACACATTGGTCCGTCAACTTTAACTGGTCTTGGTGAGCAATTGCCTTAAACATTTAAACACAGCTCTGTCTAGTCTCCTTGATTCAGTTGCACTTCTAACTACCAAAACTAGACGGTCAAAGAGGTGTACATCCTGCTTTACTGAAGAAACATGTGCCCTTAAGGAGGACTGCAGGAGACTGGAGCTCAAATGGTGAAAAACTAAACTGGAAGTGTTCTACCAGAGGGCTGAGTGTGTACTGAATTACAAGCATGCTCTGTCTGCTGCTAGAGCAGCATATTTAATAAACGTAATCCTTGATCCCTCTTTGACACTGTAGTCATACTTACTCAAAAGCAGTCGTCTCTTAGAGGCTTACCCTCTAAAGCTTATGATTTCTTTTAGACTTTTTCCGCAGTAAAACAGGTGCAAAAAACCTACCAGCTGGCTCCTTGACCATCTACCACCTGAACGTTCCAAAGATCTCTTTCCAGTTTTGGGACCTACAGTGCTGAATATTGTTGTATCATGTACGGCTGGCATGGAAATAATTTCCACTGCTAAGCAGATAGCCTACTCAGTTGTATCTTGCCATAAAAACTGATGACCCTTCTCAAATTGTCAAATTAGAGGCCTGCTTTATGGCTGTGAAAAGTGTGTGTATTCATTCATCATAAGGACAGTGGGGAGGCCCTCCCTTTAAGTAGAAGAGACGAGAGAGCACTGGAGAGAAGGTTCTGGTTGGACACAGTCCAAGCTCCAGATAAAGGATTTTTGGCCGCACAGAGCAGAGACGGTTGCACTACAGAAATAATTGTCTGGTCATGGTTAACTCTTTTACCACAGAAAAGACAGCAGAGAAGGCATGAGCTGAAATTTCACTCAGCAGGGTAAGGTTTGACGTTGGACTGTGTGTTATGGACTCAGTAATGCCTAATAGGTTTCAGTTTAAAGATTCTAATGACTAAAACATGTGGAATGTTTTGGCAGTCTGCCTACCTAATAACCATTATGAATCTGAATAATAAACACACAAATAGCCATGATAAACAACACACTGTCATGTACAAATCAAGGGAGAAATATTACTGAAAAACAACTGTAAATAGACTCCAGAACAAATTTAAATGCTACTTGGCAAAGATTCTGCAATAAGGTTGATGAATTTCCTGTGTAATTTATCACCATGGAAGAAATTTAATTTGATCAAAAAACCATTTTTTTTTCTTTATCATGAAAACATATTTTTTGATTTTACTATATTGGCTAGAATACAATACAGTACTTTATACAATCATTTTTTATTTACCTATGAATTAGGTTTGAAAAAGTGGGGGTAATATCTTTGTTACAGAAACAAATCCTCTTAAAAGAAAACTATTTTTGGGGTGGAAAAAGGGTCTACAGCCATACTGGCAGATTATGAGTTGACAGATTAGCGTTAACGCAGTTCATCCTGTGGAAAACATTAATATTTGTAGCAACTTTTAATAACAATCACCCAATAGTGATATTCCACTCAAAACTACAAATATCAACTTGCTGGTGGTGCTATAGTAAAAGTTAGGGATCATCAAAGTGATTAAGATACATCATCTGGGCACCATGGATATCTGTAGCAAATTTCAATCCATCCAATAGTTGTTGAGATATTTCTTTCAGGAACAAAATGGTGATCCGATCAACTGACAGGCATTGTCATCCATAGAGCCACGCTGCTATAGTGGCGAAAGGCACAATGCCAACCAAACCGAATTGTTTGATCCTTTGTTTTTCAACTTGTCTCTTAATCCTTTGGAGTCTGAGGCCTGTTAGCCACTATAGAGGTAGTCTGACATGCTTTGACATTTTTATATATTTCACCTATCTAAAAAACATTGGTACCAAAGTACCAAAGTAAGATATGCTTATATTCAGCACAAACTCAGCACCAATAATCTGAGAGCAGTAGAAATATCATGAATCAATTGTTTGTTTGAAACAACTGTGAACATACATTTTTCAAAAACTATTCTCATAGGTGCTGAGATATTATAAAAAACACTTTATAAACATTTCTTGCCAAGACTTGAGCTCCGAACCTTATAGACATAGGCGTTGGCTAAGAGACGGTGATTAATCACTCAGAAATTTCATGTGCTTTGACTTCTGAAGTGTTCGAATTTTGGAATGACTTTTTTTTTTTCAAAGCCAGTGGCCCACACATTGACTATAGATGTATTAGGTGTCAACACATTGTTAATAGAATTATACAAAATTTGAGCAAGATCTGGCACAAGAATTTCCTTTGTCATGAATAAAGCTCTATCTTATCTTCATCTTATAATTGTCAGTCCTTATCAGGATACCAAGCTTCAAAACAGTTTCTATCTGGTTGAAGTAAGGTAGTCATCACATATTTTGTACTTCCAAGGCGTTTTTCTTTGCTTTCGCCCATGGATTCTGCAATATGCGCAGGTCTTGTTTCCAGCGGTAGGCTTCACCCTGCAGTCACCTACAAGCTCAGCCCCAGGAACTTGCAGACGAACACCACTGGCTTTCTTTGCAGGAGTCTTCTGTGTGTTCTGTGTCACACCGCACAGCTGTGCAGTGAGCTCCTCCATGAAAGCCTTGTGGGTCATGCTGTCCTGTTGAATGTAGGCATTGGTTGCAGCGATGTCCAAGAAGTGAAGAAAAAGAGTTTGTTGTACCACTTCAAGGTTTTGTGCTGTGCTGTGTAATATTGGACCAGCTGGTCTGACAAATCCACACCTCCCATGAGCTTGTTGTATTCCATCACTTGTGAGGGACATGGAAAGGACTCTGTGGTCCAGAGTGACTTCTTTGTTGGTGCCTTGACAGTACTCCGTGGACAGTCCCTCCTGGAGTCTCTGTATGTTCCAGCACCAAACTTACAATACATTACATTTCATCTGCCAATAATATATTTAGTTTACAGAAAATACAAACATTTCATATTTTATTCATACATTTAGCACCGTAAGATTAATTAATTAAAAAAAACAAAACTCTTTTCTATTTTTAATTGCTGTTTATGTGTGAATGCAGCAGAAGGGATCTATATATTTACACATAGACAAATATTTCACATAGACAAATATTTCAAATCATTTACACCTGACATATGAATTATAATTACACTAATGCGCCTACACTAATGACTACACTAATAGCCTACACTAATGAGACTAATTGTCACACCCCCCATGAGTCGTATTTAGTTGTCACCAAGGGATATTATAATCTTATTTTGTATAGCACACAATGTTATGCTACAGGAGCCTGATATGATGATGACACATAAAGTAATTCATCAGTGAGAGAACTATTCTGAACTTTAGTGCATTACAAACTAGACTGGCACTCAGAAAAGTGCCTACCTCCACCAAGGGGAAAAAACGTCCTATCTTGCAGTGTTAAGGATAGTGATAAAAACATTTCTGGATCCGCCCCTTTAACCGAATCCAGGCTTAAATGTAATGGGTCCTTCCCCGGCACATGCCCCATCCCTCCACCAAGTTTGGTGCAAATCAGTTCATTACTAACAAATAAACAAACCAACAAACAGACACGGGTGAAAACATAACCTCCTTGGTGGAGGTACTAACAGAAGGGCGCAAAGACTGAGAGGGTAAATCGGAAAGTATGAACATTTTTATTAGATCTAAATTTAGCTTAAAGGTAAGGAGTTGATTTTGCTGCAGTATGACATGATACAATTTTACACTCTGCTGCGCTGACTGAGATGTTTTAGCCTACTTCCATTAAAGCTGCTTTATGACAGAAGTTTTAGCTTCAGAAAGCAACAGGATGTGCTGTGCCTGTGCAGAGATGATGGCGGGATCGAATCAAAGCTCAAATGGCAATCGCTTTAAGAAGTTGCAGTCATCTTGGCTTGCATCCAGGATCTGTTCTGAGGCAGCAGCCTTTTCATGCCTCATAATGACCCAATGACAATCGTCAAATTACCATTGATTAAATAATAAATGTATGGGGCTGGGACTGAATTTGATACTAACCTTTATTTTGTTTTCATCATTATGAAATGAAACAACCAAGATTTAACCTATATTAAAGACACACAGCAAGTTTCCATCATATATGTTTTCTTTAAACTACCCAAACAGGGATGTTAGGAAAGTTTCAGCTCTCAAACCATAAATACTTGGAAGATTGTTAATATGCAGATTATGCTTCTTTAGGAACTTAATTTAAGATTTCAATGAACTCTCAGCAGTTCATTTATTTAACTCATTACAGGTCAAAAGACTTAAAGTTATAATAACTAATTTTTAATTTCTGGAGTGATCTGAAAATAAAAACAAATTAATGCGCAAAGATTAGTTCATTCCCAAAAAGTCCTGTATAATGTTTTACAGTGTACGAAAAGTTCTAAATTCAACAGGAAGTTAGTTATTCTAGTTTAGTCACTTATTTTTGCCAGCTCACCAACATGTTCAACTGTTTCAGCTGCAGCAGTGGCTTTGACACAGCTCATGAAGGATATTAAGGTCCTTAAAACCCTTGCACCTGATTTCTACACTGTGAATCAAAATCCCCCTTCTCAGAGTTGTAAATTAATCAAATCAAAAAACAAAGACATGATAAATGTATTTATTAATTCAGTGCGACTTTCACTTTTTGAGGATATCATTATCATTATCTCTGATACCCATTGCAAATAAACAAATAAATCTGCTTAAAAAATAATTGAAAAAAGACACTTCTTGTAAATTCAGAACATGCCTGAGAAACAGCAGGTGTTTATGTTTTCTTTAGTATCAAAGTAATTCAGAGATTGTTGTCAGTAGATTCATGGGTACAGTTGTAGCTGAAATTATTGGCACCCATGTATTTAAAATAAAAATTAATAATAATGTTTGCAAAAACCTTTATAAAAAAAATACAGAATTTAGAATATCTTCATAAATATATGCACATTAACCAATTTTTTATAATCAGGATATTTTAATAAAATGTCCAAAGTTATTGAACAACAACAAAAATGCTTTAATATAGCGAAATAAGAAATACATAAATTAAATCAAGTGTAACACAATTATTGGCACCCTTTTGATTAATTTAAATTCATTCCTCAAACAAAATAAAAAACAAATAAGACTCACCTGTTTTTAATTTTCAGTGTTCACATGACCTGAATCAACCAATGAATGATGGTTTTACTGTGTAAGTGGTGAAGATAAGAGCTGTCTGAGAGCATCAGAAAGGCTATTATCAAAAAACAGAAGAATTCCAAAGGCTAGAAGGCAATCAGCAAAGATCTGGAAATCCCTGTTTCAACAGTTTGTATTGTTATCAAGAAGATTCAGTCATAAAACTGTTAAGATGCTTCCAGGACGTGGCGCTAAGAAGAAACTGAACAAAACAAGTCTGTGAAGGTTGGTGCGGATTGTCGAAAAAAAGCAACGCAAAACATCTAAAGACCTTCAGGCTGAACTGGACCAATCTTGAGTGGTGGTTTCAGCCTGTACCATACACCACACACTAAATCAAGTAGGGCTCCATGGGAGAAGGCAAAGGAGGACACCACTATTGAAAGAAAGACACAAAAAGGCTAATGTTTGCAAAAACTTTCAGAGATAAGCCACAGTCTTTCTAGGATAATGTTGTATGGACAGATGAAACAAGAGTAGAGCTCTTTGGGAGTGAAGCTCATCAGTTTGTTTATAGTTGACCAACTGAACCCCATTAAGAAAAGAACAGCCTACCTACAGTAAAACATGGTGGAAGTTCTGTCATTCTGTGGGGCTGCTTTGCTGCCTCTGGTACTGGAGACACTGAATGCATCAAAGGAATGATGATATCAGAAGATTACCAAGGCGTTTTAGAGCAAAATGTGTTACCCAGTGTCAGAAAACCAGTTTTGAGAAAAGAATGACTGAAGAGGAAATGATGGACTATTTTAAACTGGCCAGCAATGAGTCCTGACCTAGATTCCATTGAAAACCTTTGGAGTGAGCTGATATCTGACATTGCAGAAAGGACTCCTGCAAACTAAAAAGAGCTTGAATGCATATCAATGGAAGAGACTGGCAGAAACTCCCAGCAGACAGGTGAGAGAAGATACTAGATGGCTACAAGAAACGTTTAGAGGCTGTCATTGATGCAAATGGTTCTATAACCAAATGTTAGTGAAGGCTGGCAATAACTGTGTCTGGGGTATATTTTGTGTTTGTATAATTTCACTATTATGCAAGTTTTGTTTTTTTTTATTTTCTTTTGTTCAGTAATCTTAGACAATTTATTAAAATATTTTGACTATACAAAATGGATTAATTTGCATTTATTTCTGAAGATATTCTAAATTTGTACTTAAAAGGTGCCAGTAATTTCAACCAGGACTGTGCCTTGCAAACATGAATTGTTGATATCTAATTTGGCATACTTTTCAAGGTAAAAATATGCCAAAATATAAATGGTCCTTTACCACCATTTCACAAAGTAGAAGGCATAACCCAGTGACAATATGGGCTCATTTTGACCCTATCCTAGAGATGTTAAGAGGCAAAACCCTGGTTTCCAAAACCTATGGTTTTGTGGAACTATAATATTATAGGTATTTTTTATATAATTTTTTCAAACTATAACTTTGAAAAGCCATGCTTGGTGCCAATCCATTGTTGATGTTGAGTTATTCGACAGGATAAATTTTGACCTGCAGTTGGGGCTAGATGAAAAATCTAAGAATCACCACTGTTGGTAGGATTCATCCCCTGGGGATCATGGATATCTGGACCGATGGATTGCATGACAATCAAGTCAAGTCATTAGGGCTCATTCTTTTGGAATCATGAATGCCTATAAAAAATGCCTATAAATAATCTGATGGCAATCCACCAATAGCTGTTGAGATATTTCAGTTGGGAACATGGTGGTGGACTTACCGTCTGACACTGGCATTGTTACAGCCTCACAGCTAATATGGCTTAAAATGAGAAAGCTATTTACAAAAATCTAAAAAGCTCTCTTGGCCATTTTGCTTGCACTTTTGAAATAGCCCTTATTTTTCATCTAATGGGAAATCATCCACATGTATCATCAGTCAAGTCCACTCAAGTTTTAAAATAATCTGAAATTCATCCCATTTATAAGGTGCAAAGTAGTAAAAGGCAGTCTTTCCAAGTTCAATGTTTACCCAAAAGCTAACTAAGGTTGAACAGTCCAGAGATCTGCTCTGATGAGCAGTGGTTTTGGATTTGTGATATACTGAGGCAGCTTTTGCAGGGGACCTTTTATAAGTAAAAATAATGTAGTTCTCTTCTTGTTGCTAGTGAGAACTGGTCTACTTTTCTCATGTAGTACCCAGTCATGAGTATGGTATTTATCTCCTGTAATGAAATGCAAAGCACAATGATAAACTGCATTAAGTTGTTTTAAGGTCAAGTAAGCAGCATGAAAAAGAAGGACATCTCCATAGTCAAGCGCAGGCATGATGGTTTATTGTACAGTAATTTTCCTCTCCTCAAGACAGGAACATGCAATATAAGGAACCCATTTTTATCTTAGTTTCTGTTCTAGTGACTCCACATGCTATTTAAAACGTGACACTGCTGTCTAGCCAAATTCCCAGGTATTTATAAAATTGAACAATATATATTACAGTACAGTTAAATGTATTGGCAGGGAGATGTGATGGTGATGGACAATGTTTTCAAACCATCAAAACAACCTATCTTGGGACATCAGTCTTTATCCTGCACTGCCCAACAAATCTGATATGAATTGACAATCTTGTTCAAAAATTACTGAGGATTAACCTTGTTAAATGTCTGAAAACTATCTGGGTCATTCTACAAAAAAGGTGGAAGTGCTGTCACTTGCTTTTGCACAATAATTATATATGTTCAATAAGTTTATTCATTGAATGCTCAATTTTTAATTGTAGCAATTTATTTAAAATGCAACATTCAAGGAGCTGTGAACTTTGATCATAGGAAGTGGAGGCATATATATTTCATTAAAAAACAATATGAATTAAATCTCATTCACATTTGCTTTAACATTACATACATTTAGTATAACATTGAAATAAAAAGTAGAAAATAACTAATTATTAAGGACAACATCAATTAAATATAAGTCAACCTAAATTATTACTGCACAAAACACTTTTATTTTGAAATAATGCACTGACTCTTTGAAGTTCTTCCTGGATAAAGAGGTCATTACAGGAAGTGCAGAGGAGAAAGGCATATGGTAAGTTAGATGTCATACTTCATGTTTTTAAAATGTCATGATTTATTTTCGAATTTTACTCAAGCTTTTAAATCTGTCATTTGTGTTACTCATTTCACAGCCGCAGAGGCGAAACATTAAACATAAAAATCGATTACACTGAATAGTTAAATGATTTTGATGACTGATGACATGTGATGTGACACATAGTTGCCATTTTGTTAAAATCTTACTTTTTTCTACAAATCCTTACCTGTATTACAGTCACTGGTGTTTATAAGTTCGTAAGTATTAATTATTGTCTGTTGTCATCATTATGCTGATTTACTTTCCCTTTTGTATGGGAAAACAGAGTCCCGCTAAAAAGCAAAGATTACACAGGCAGTGGAGAGGTCCAGACCCTACACGCAGAGCAGAATACTTGGCGAAACAGGTTCAGGGTTATGTCAATTAAATCCTGACAAAAAGAGGAAGAAAGGAAGAGGGCTAAGCGAAAAAGAAAGGAGACCTCAGAGAAAGATATGGCATATTTACCAAGCAAGACACAGATATCCCAAGGTAGACCTGAAATATGTTAATAGAATTGAACAGAAAGTGAATTTAACAGGAATATAAATGTTATATGGTGCATTCAGAAAGTATTCAGACCCCTTCACTTTTTTCACATTTTGTTATGTGGCAGCCTTATTCTATCATTGTTTAAATTAATTTGTTTCCTCATCAGTCTACACTCAGTGCTAAATAATGACACAACACCTGTATACAAGATCTCACAGCTGACAATGCATATCAGAGCAAAAACCAAGTCATGAGGTCGAAGGAACTGTCTGCAAAGCTCAGAGACAGGATTCTGTCGAGGCACAGAGCTGAGGGAGGCTGCAGAAAAAAATTCTGCAGCATTGAAGTTTCCTAAGAGCACAGTCGCCTCCAAAAAACTTTATTTTTACATATATATATAAATTACATTGGAAAACCCAGTAGAATATGACACAAACACACACACACATAAACATACGTATACTAATATTTTATTTAATTTAATGAGATCCATTCATAAGTTTTGTGTTTTTACAAATGAGAAGTCATGTTTATTAATTATTTGGCTTAGAACAAGCTGTTTTGAATACTTTTATTTTGAAGGTTATTAGTATTAGTATTTAATATTCTGACATATTTCATCAATGTTTTTGACGAAGGAAGAAAAGTCAGTAGGAGAAGTGGCCAAAGGAAATGAAGAAAAATCCAGGGTTTGACGGAGGAATTTTAAACAAGTCACAAAACAATATAATAAATACAAGACAAGATACCTGCATTTCACAAAGCAATCCTGAGAGTCCCGGGAATCCAGGCAGAAGAGTAGAATTAATACTTCAAAGTCAGTCTGTCATCTGTCCAATAAAAAAAATAGTGTCTTTCCACTATGCTCTGGTTGATGATTTGTGAGCAAAATACAAAGCCTCCAGAAATACAAAAGCAAAGAGGACTATTGCCTCCATTCAGACTGGGAGAGAAACTAGAAGATACAAATCCAAATTGCTGTCAGAACAGCTTTGGCTTCTTTATACAAAGCTGAGAAACAACTGAGGAGTAGGTGTGAAGACACACCAAGAAAAAAGGACCACGGTGAGATAGTTCTACCTGAGAGACGACAGGGAAAAAAAATTCAATTACCATACAGAAGGTCAAGAAGCAGAGAAGGTTACTTTGTGATTTATTGCAGAACCTTCACGTGAAGTTTGTAGCTGAGCATGGAGATGGTAGTTACGCCCTCTTCTGTAGACATAGACCCTTTTGGTTTGTAAAATCAAACGAGCGGGACAGAGAGACATGCCAGTGTATGACTCATGAAAATCTTCAATTCATGGCCGATACACCGTAAAAACATGGTCTCTCAGGTCCGACAAATCAAATCAAATCAAATGGCTGACAATATTGTTTGCAACGCCATGTCGCCATGCGATGCCAAGTCATGTGCATATGGTGACTGCAGGGAATGCGAACACACAACATACCCCCTTACCAAACCATAATTTAATGATGAGGTTACTCTGATCCAGTGGTGTCTGGTGAAACCGACTCCAAACAAGGTGAAGAACTTCAGAAACGAAGCACAACAACAATGAGAACTACAATTGCAAGTCTGTTCACTTCGGGGATCACATCATTAAGCAACCCTCCACACAGTTCTCTATGGAAACGACCAGCCACCCATGTCCTTTACCACCATTTCACAAAGTAGAAGGCATGACCCAGTGACAATATGGGCTCATTTTGACCCTATCCTGGAGATGTTAAGAGGCAAAACCCTGGTTTCCAAAACCTGAAATTTTTCTCTGTTGGACCTGCAAGAGAATATAAGGATAAAAGCAACTTCAACAAGATTGGCCCTGAACCTCACCAAAAAGGCTTCTGAAACTTATTTGAAGCAAACCAGGTTAGGGGGGCACCGGATGGGGTGGGAGGGGCTTCAAAAAGGTCTGCAGATACCTCGGTCTACCATGGAAGAGATATCCCTGATGCTAAGACTCTTTATCAGGTGCTTATGGAGTTAGGCACACATGAAACTATTCTATGTAAGCAACGAAGATGTGGAGGTAAGGTCAAAGAAAATGCTAGAGATCCCTCTTTCGAAAACAAAGAGAACAACGAAAATTCATCAAGTGGTGAGCATCATTGTGGGTAGTGGTGTATTGTTCGGTATGATGACTAGCCATACCCTGGCATACTGGAGGTGGAGGACCATAATGTCAAAATCAAGACTATGCACAGGACCAAAAGGTATGACGTGAATAATTTCTACCGGCCATCCCCAATAGAAGATGTAAACTGGCAAGGGGAAGATCAGCTCATGTGCTTAATGCCAGAGCCAGTTGTTGTGAAGAAGAGATTAATCAGGTTGGATGAATTCAATTTAATTTTATTTATATAGTGCCAAATCATAAGAAGGGCACTTCTCAGGGCACTTTTCATGTAGAACAGGTCTAGACCGGACTTTTTATAGTTATATTTACAGAGACCCAATATTGATGAGAAGATTTTGGCATACCTGAGAGAAGAGCTGGGACTTTAAAGTGTGAGGTTACAATAGGGAAACACTTTGGTTGAAGCCTTTCATTAGTCTCTGAGAAAAGAAGTCATGTTTTAAGCTATTTCTAATGACCATGTACTATATGGTTAATTTGCATTGACAAGCTGTTCTAATAATGGTACTCGAATGTTTTCAACTTCTAACGCTGTTACTGAGTTACATGGCGTATTTATATGATGAATACTTTGAAACGTGAATCAAAATTAGATGAGCACTTTCTTGTGTGAAGAAAGTCTTGTGTGGAGTCATTGGTGTTATATTACATCAATGGTGATATTTCAGGTGTTTTTTCAGTGATGTGATATTTATAGATGTAAATTTTTTCACTTTTTAGCGATACATCATTTGTTGACTGATGTTATCATCAGTTGATATTTTAGAGTTAGTATCAAACACTTTGTGTGCCTGAATTACTCTTGATACTGAAGTAAAACTGAATGTTATCATTATGAGTCAATATCAAGTTAAAGTACGATTTACGGATGTTTATTTTCAATGTTATCATTGGAAAAGTAAGTAGGTGCGAGTTTGAGACACTATCAACTGGACAACAAGTCAAGAGAGGAAAAAAAAAATTACTGCCAAATTCAGATGCCATTATCATGTGTTCAGAGTGCATTATCTGTTCATAAATGAATAATATCTTTGTATTTACTTTTTCACATTCTCTGGTTAAGTCCAGGGGTTGAGGGAGGTAACAATGAACAAAAGATTACCAGGAAAAAAGATTAATGGGAAACTGATGCAACCAGTTAAGGAATTCATTGGTTACATGACACCTACAAAGAAAACCAATAGTGAAACACTGGGAGCTAGCCTGTTACAAACTAAAACAATCTGAACCTAAACGATAACCACAAAAAAATGGAGGGAAGCGAGAGTAAAACTACCAACTCTGGTACCACACTATGGCTACAAGCTATCCTGATACATACACACAGCTCGACAGCTGCTGAATGGCCCACTCTGGCACTGGCTGAGCCTCCTCTCCCGCTCCTTGTCCTCCAGCTCCTGATTGGGAAGTGGAATCACCTAAAATGTTATGAAGGAGAGAACAATAAGTACATTTCCTGTAACACTATATCAGAGTTGTCACTTTAAATGCTCAGAAACACATACAGTATGGGTTCTAAAGAAAATAGCATTTTCATACTATATCTCTCCATTTGTTTCCTGTCTCATGGACTTTCTATCTTTATTATCACTGCAATGACTGATAAACTGCAGGCTTTCTCACAGCCTGAGATTCTGTTTTGTCTTAGGCTAAATCCAGACTGCAGTCAAAAGCTGCTCAACTCTAATGTTTTTGCGCATATGTAACTCGGATCTTTTTTTTCATAACAGTGTGAACAGCATAAATCACATGGAATCTGATCTTTTCAAGTCTGACTTGGGCCACTTCCATATGTGGTCCTAAATCAGATACAGGTCTCATTTTTTCCAATGTGACCTCAGTCTGAACAGCCATATCAAAATTCATGTGACTTTTACGTCACTAAAGATCGACATGCATCACAATTCTGCGCTGGCACGAGTCACTCTGTGAAAACGAAAATGGAAGGCAACTGCAATGGAGGTAGTCAGTGGAGGGACAGTGAGGTGTTAAACCTCAGAAGTACAAGCAAAACTCAAGGTGTCCTATCGTAACCGGCCTGTGTTTGAAAGCATATGGAAAGAAATGGCCAAATGGGGCAGTGTCAGAAAAAAGTTAGGAGCCTTAAAGCCAAATTTAAAGATGCTAAAGTCTCAAACCAATGAAGCGGTTGTGGTCGGATCACCTGCCCATTTTACAATGAGCTTGACTGTTTTTTGGGTAATAAACCTAGCTGTTAGACATTAGAGCTGCTGATGGCTCTGGCAATGCAGGTGAAGAGGAGCCTGAAACTCTGGGGAGTGGAACTAGTTCAGCTAGCAGCCATGATATTGATATGGTAGGTTAACTAGTTGCCCTTCAGCTGTTTGTAGCCCTATACCTCAGATAATATTACCTTTGTCAGTGCAATGGCTCTGACAGAAAAGTTGCATAGACCTACAAGTATGTTACATGTAAGTGATGTATAAATTTTGCCCAAATCTGATAAAATCAGAATGATTAGCTACAATACAATGTAATTGGGTCCATGCAGTCAGAGACAAGTCTTCCTAATTCTAGTAGCAGGCACTGTTTTATGTTAGTTTCAGTTTACTATAAGGTACTGTGATCTACTGCCAATGTATAGAGCTGATCACTCAGAAATGGGTTAAGCCTGGTCCTTGACTAGAAAAAAGTTTCTCTATGGAAGTCTCCAGGGAAAAGGGTTAATCCATGTCTGAGCAACCAACCCATCATTTATTTACCACAAGGTGTCTGATGATGTTAAAACATTGTATAGGCTGTTGAAAATGAATGATAAGCTATGGTCTAATCAATCAAATTATTGCATTATAATGTGCTCTGTTTTTTTGCACTAAGTGATACGACCCCTGAGTTACTCCCATAATTGTTTTGATCAGACTTTTGTTAAGTCACTAGTTAATACTGTTGATTGCTTAGTTGGATGGTTAGCCAATCTATCAATTTCTATTTTGTACACTACTGTATTCTGTACTGAGAGTACATTAATTTATTCTTATTCCTGTACTGGACTGCATTACTGCAAACGTCTTCTTCAAGTTTAAGAAATAATGGGAACAGCCAACCAAAAAAAATGTATCTGAGTAATAAATCTGAATTGAGCACTTAGACTTGCAGTGTGATCATAGCCTTAAAGTTCGAGTCATATGAAATGTGCCAACACCTTAAATGGTAATCACGCAGTTTGGCTCCATTCTGAACATAAATAAAATACTCAAACTTTGCTAATCCTGGAGTAAAATGTTTTGATGATTGTATGTATTTCTGAGATAATTACACATCCTCTAACATTTCTTCATAACAAAAAACCCCTCACAGTCATATCCATCTTTTTGAGCTGCTATAAATCTCATATGGGTTTATGCAGTACTCCCAGTGGTAGTAGTAGAAGTAGTTCACCTTACAACAGAGTGGAACAATCTTTATACACAAGAGTGACAGAATATGACCTAATGAAGTTATTATGAGTGTTTGCCCATTTACACATCCAGTATTCACTCTCCTTTTCCCTCTGTTTTGGTCGCCACCAACTCCTGAGGAAAATATTTGGCTCTTTATCTGGTAAATGTTAGTACCTAACAGTATCCGTTTTCTATTTGATACTGAGCAGGTAATGTACAGTGGCTTTATCATGGCTATTTGCTTTATTGGGAACAGATGTGAGCTACTGTTGGAAACAGAGTTGATGGGAGCGGTGAGACTGAACCGAAACAGAAAAAGTTGCTGACCAGAACACTAAAACAATGAACTGAAAGATAGTAAAAAGCTCAGTAGGGCTAAGGGGAACTGCAGTTGGTGAAATTCTCTAAGGGTTTGTTACCACGAGTGATACCTTTTATATGACACATGATTTGATTGACTGTTGATATAAAAATATTGATTTGTGTAGCTATAGAGACAATAAGACAACTACAATAAAAGAAATCGCTTGCTCCATGTTACCTTAGATGGCTTAGATGACAGGGTGCACATACCTGTAACAGCTTTATTAAGAGAAAACAGGCCTTTCAAGATCTAAAATTGTTCCATGAGTCTGTGCTTGACATCTATATCCATTTGTCTGGCTGGGTCAGGTCATCTTTGCCTCACCACATCAAATGTCATGTCAGCTTCGCTAGATCATCTGTTCTGAGGCTGCAGGAAGTCAGAGCCAAATATGATGTCTCAGACAATAGCTGACCTTCACTTCTGTTGTGTGTGTGTATGCTAACCTCCGACTGATGATGGATGGGGAGTGATTTTGAGGGTTTATTGACACGGGATGTGGCTCATTATGAGACTAAAGGGCAGCATTTGGGCAATCATCCATCCTGGGGCAGGTGAAGTCTTTGATAATCACCTTTTTGAAATGCCTTACTGTGCTACAGCTACAGCATCAGACAAGGTACTCACTGCATTTGTGAGGTAATGTGAAAGGTTATATTACCAAATAATATGCAGTAAATATATATATATATATATATATATATATATATATATATATATATATATATTTTCCGTATATATATGATAGTCATGTGCAGCAAAAGTAAAAAAAAATATATACAAGAGCTATTCATATGGAGCCAATTACTACATAAGTGGAAGGGAGTGAGTAGGACAAATTTATATTTTTTTCTAAATATGTATGTATTAATTGCTGTTCTGTGTTATAAATTTGTAGTGTTAAATCAATAGAGCCACTCTTAGGATAGGTCTACGATATATAATAATTTTCTTATTGTCACAAATTCGTTGCGCAGACCCAAGTTATCAATGAATGCACCCTACTAACAAGCCTTGTGTGCATATCCAGAATCTGATATCTGCAATTTCAATGTGCCATCGAGCTATATCCTTGTCCAAAACCTATTAATGTTCAAATCAACTGCCCTCCAGGTAGAGCTCAGGTGCACTCCGCAACGGACACAATCAAAAGTCTAAAAAAGGGCTTTTGCACTCTGAAAAATGTCTCAGAATTCTCTCTTTTATTTGTATTAATTAACTTACATGGCTGAGCACAGAGACACAGTTTGACATACATGCCTTTGATTTCTACCTACCCAGTGTGACCAGTGCAGGTGGTACTGATGACCCAGATTAGTACTGACTTGTGTCAATTAGACACACTCAACACAAATAGAACAAAAAAACGAAAATTAAAAACTTACTGCCAAACAGTAAAGTCATACATACATTACAAATATACATAATCATACATTTACACAGTTGAACACATATATAAATTAAGTTAAATTAGATTAGAAACTCCAACATCTGAATTGCAACCATCAAGCTGCAGGCTGTCATACACAGTCCAAAATATCAGAGGGCTTTAAAAAAAGGTGTGAGGATCAGTACCACATTCATGCCATTTGGGAATAGACATTTATCTATAAAGTCTATTATCTATAAACGTACTTTGTAAGCTGTATCATTTTTATTTTTTTGCTCTTTAGTATTTTACTGTTTTGATGTGCTCTCTGTCTTGAGTGTTTCTAATTGACATGAGTCAGTACTATGGTGGGTCATCACTACCACCTGCAATGGTCAAATTGGGTAGGTAGAAATATCTGAGGTGTTATATTGTTTGTCCACACTGAAGATGGCGTTTTTGTCTGTCTCTTTGATCGGCCATGTAAGTTAATAAATAAAAATAGAAGAGAGAACTCCAAAAACTAATAAAAAGAAATCAATGAGCCCCACTGTTGCACTTCAGAAATCTTCATCTTTTTTGTTGGTTCTGTCTTGGAGCAATGCAGTTGAATCTGTCCCAGGCTGGAATGATATGGTCAAGCAAAATCATGTAGCTCAACAAGACGCATATTTGATATGGCAGGAAAATCTTGCTGATCTTATGCATAGAAGTAGGGCCAACAGGCTGTGTCACCGTTGTGAAGAGCACGCTGAAGCAGATGCACTAGCAAAATCTCCCTACCTTGGCAAATCTCAGTCCTTTTGGAGTCAAGTCAGCTCTTGTAGTAGTAGGTTCATTCTGCCTGACTGAGCCATTGCGGGAGAGACAAGGTGAATTTGTGGAAGGAATCATATGCACAAGGAGGTTGTAAAATTCTCTGTATCTGAAGTGAACCTGGTTTCTTCTGATATGCTAATATCTGTTCCTTAAGTATTTAAGGTAATTACGTCTCTGCCAGGTGGTAAGGCATGTGACATGGTTGTAATTGCTGCTGAGCATCTGAAAAGTTCTGTGCTTGTCAGTCTTCTAGTATTTATGTTTATTGTTTGTGCACAGTTGTGTTCCCTGTAATTGTGATTTGATGTTCAAAGGACAATTATCATTGAATCACCACAACTAGTCTGGTGGCAGAGGCTCTGGAGGCAGTTGTTCTTAATCACTTGTACACCAATTGTCATGGCTTGCATAATGCTGTGTTGGTACAGAATGCAGAAATTTTGTGTATGGTGGGTTAGTATGTTCTCTGATTTTTTCACTGTAACTAATGGTGTGCAGCAAGGTAGCAGCCTGATGCCTTCACTGTTTAATGTTTAACTTATATGTTGATGGTCTGAGTTGCAAATTAAGTGAGTCAGGAGTCTGTCATGTTGGTTAAACCCCTAATAATCACCTGTTTTCTGCAAATGACATATGGATTATCAGTCCCTCAACAAACCACCATCTTTTCCTAACCTTAACCAAATCACTTTTGTTGTCTAAATCACAGACTGTGCGTGTGAACCATGGTCTCTGGGGTTACTGCTGTGTTCTTTGTACAGCCGCCATCCACCCCAACCACCTTCTGGAGACTCCTCTGCCGTTAATAAATGTAATGCTTCATTAAAAAAAAAAAAAAAAATTCCCCTAAACATAATTCAGCCAGCAATTACATTACAAATCACAACATAACTGGGGAAGCAGTTTAGTAGTATATGAATGTAATTTCTAGCAGACAGGGTTGCACAGTGTTATATGGCAGACTGGGTGAGAGCTGCAATGACTCAACAACTCAGACTGGTGGTCAAAATGAATCCTGACTTGGCTAGTAACTGTAGTTCCTTTAAAGGGTCAGTGGGTTTAAAGAGTAACATCCTGAAAAAAAGGATAGATATTTGGAAATAAAAGTGTTGGATTAATAGATAATACTTTCCTGCAGCCCATGCAATGCCCCCATAGATCATTTCTTTAAGACCTTTGCATAGTACTTTAAAGTCAAAATCAGTCTGAAGAGCAGCTTTAATTTATCAGATCAGCCTGCAGTGTGTTTTTTGACTTTATGAACAAATGTTAGCTAGTTTCCGTAGAAGAGAGTCGTCAGTATTGCCCCGCGAGTGAGAGTTCGGGTGTTCCCTCCGCAGGCACACCTCAGCTTCTTTGGGAATTCAGCTGTATAAAATTACTGTGAACACAGAGAGTAGGAGAGAAGCAAACAGATAAAGGGCGGTCCAGCAATTTACTAGGTTTTGACTTGTTTAAGAGTTTTCCAAATGAATTCTGATGCAATTTTGCATGAATTTATCCTTATAGATGAGACAAATGTTATGTTAACAAATGTAATGCCACCCCAAATCTGCAGCTCTTCTCTGAAAAGGGAGTATTTAAACCCATGTATCCTCACATGGCCCAGACTATATCATGTTTTATATCCCAATTACTTCTGTCCCACTTAGAGAAGACTTGCGTTACTACTTGACATTGAGACACTGAGAAACTAGCTGTTTGTTATGGCTTAGACCTCCTCCACCGGAGGCTCTGGCTCTCCTATCTCTACTACTACATGTGTAGGGTCTGTACTACAACTTTGGTTGCTATGGTTACTGTTGATGGGAGTGGAGCAGATGTGCCCAAACAGCAATGCTAATGATAAACAATAAACTATTGTCTAAAATGGGTGACATTTGAGTGTGACCTGTGTGAAGACATTGTCTAAATAAGAGAACACAGACTAAAGCAAAAAGAATAGATTAAATGAATGAAAGTTCTGTCAGAAACAGACAACCGTCAGAGTTGAAGTAACAGAACTATTATGGTACATTTGTCAATCATCAAGTAAATCAACAAGAAACAACATTATAGAATTAATCAGTGATGAAAAATGTTAAATAATGCATCAAGCAAGTAATTTAGGAAAAATAAAACAAGTTTTTTTTTTTTTTGCTTTATTGTAATAAAATATGAATTAGCTGAAACGGAAAATAAACATCATCAATCTTATCTAAGAACACACCTAACCGTCCCTAATGAAACAAGGATCACAATCGTAAGAATATAGTGGCATACATAAAAGAATAATGAAACCCTCTAAATCATCCCTCTCGTGGGCTTTTGAAACTCAACCCGTACGAAACAGTCAACGATTGCCTCGGAGCTTCTGACCCTCACACACTTGGGACAATTAGAACACTGATAAAGGATAAAATATAAATATGCAAAAGTGTAATCAGGCTGGTTCAATGCAAAGACGGAACATGATTTATTCTAAATCTGAAAATCTAATCTTCATTGGGTAAATGCAAAGGAAATAAACAATTAACAAAATGAATAAGTGATTACAGTCAACTATAAAGATATATAAAATGAATACTTGTTCATTTTGTGTAATTTTAGCAAAACATTATATTAAAAGCCATTTGAGATGAACTGCATTATTATTAGCAAAAGTCATTGTAATAACTTAGCAAACCGAAAAAATACAAACAAAAAAAACACGTAAGTAGCAGCATGGTAGAACTGTGTACACAGAAGGAACACATGCGTGTCTTAGCATGTCTTTCAATAAACAATTGAGTAGTAACCCTGATTGGAAATTGCAGGATGTTACCTATCCAAGGGATCAGAGTAGGTTAAATAATTGTACGATTAGAGACTATGTCGATGACAGTTCCCATCACCTTGAACTCTTTTCGTCTATAAGTTAGCAACTAAAACCAGTAGTGTTCAGCAACCTAAACCTAAAGTACCAAGAGCAGATGCCGCTTTTAACCTAATAAGTGACTATGCAAGGGAACAAAATCTAATCATTTGCTAGATATGTCAGAATATGCCGCAACCAATGCATACCTCCTTTTCCTACGTGTGGGCCCATTTGCAACACCTGCCAGCACATGCAGGAAATTTTATACAGATTGTTATTGTTTCTTTATTAAAGACATTTTTCTATGTTCATTGACAAGTTCTTTGTGTTTAACTGTCCCATCCCTCAAGACAAATTAATACAGCCTGCTGTCTCAAAATGATTAATCAATGCTCCATATAAACTGCTACTTTGAAAAGTTTCATTCTCCTTCATTCTGAAGGCTCAGTTCAAAACTTAATGTTAAAACAAACCTTCTCATGTCTATTCTAACATGATTTCAACATATTTGTAATGATTTGTTATCACTACGCTTCATAGTAACAGCTTTTAGAGATTTCAATGAATGCCTTCCCAACCATTCACTACTGCATAGCCAGCAAGGTATTTGTTTTCATTTGTTTTCTATAAGATGAACCATCAGTGTAGAGAATTATGTAAGAATTTGAGACACACTTGTCTCAATATTAGCAATGCAATAAGTGCTCATTTTCTTCATCAATCAAAGGAAGAACAGTAACTGGATTCAGAGGAGGTGAGAGCTTCAAAGAAATGCAGGGACTGAAAAGAATGATTGCCAAATAGCCTGAACGAGAAGAGCTGCTGTCATATATGCTGAGTCACAGAGGTGTTCAAAATCTGCATCACTGAATGGGTAACATGAACAATGTTATCATGAGCCATACAATCGGTAAAGATTTCTCAATCATGATATCAATTGCAGCTAGTGATCTAAAACAGCCAGGTAAATCAAGGACTACTGGCAAAAGTCGAGACAATGGCAGGCAACAGGTTGGAAACGTGACCCATGTTCCTGCATCAGAATGCCTATAGCATAGTCATCCTTTTCATTTACATGCAGATGAAATTGCTGATGATAACGAATGAGTGCTTGCTTCAGATCACGAAAGTCTTTTTACATATCCTCTGTCCATTGCACAGTGGGAGGAAACGATTGGCTGCATGCAAGGCGGAGTCCATAGCAGGATAATCATAAATCCAATCTCTGCAGTAATTTGCCATTCCCAGAAATGAGAGCATCTCTTTCTAAGTATTAGGTGAAGGCATGTTGTTTAAGAGTTTCACCTTCAATTCCAGCTACTGATTAGGGGGTATTGTCTGATTGCACACACCTTAGCATTAGCTTTGAGTGTCACTCTGTGAGGCAGAGTAGACTTCACAAGTCCCACGTGATTCGTACATTTAGCCCATAAATATTCTAGAACTTCAGAAAAATCAGAAAGGGTCTATATTGAACTGAAAGAGGTGGCTGTTGCAGTGCCAATGTACTTTGTGGCAGTGAAAGTTGTTCACTTAGATGTAAAGGTCACCACCTAGGCTGGTTATCAGCTGTGTGTGTGAGAGAGCATCTGCCACAGCTTCTCTTAATGATTGGCATCGGGCCGATATTTCTCCAACATGTTTTGGTTCACAACTAGGAGTCACTGCTGCAGTAACTTGTTGATATGAGTTATTGACCTTGAACAATTTGCTCAGTGTATCAGACAGCTGAACTGATAAAACACACCCTTATGGACCCACAAACAAAATTTCAGTACAGGGCTCATAGCACACATCAAAGATGCACGTGCTGGTGATGTTTTAGCGACACTGTTGGATGATTACACAGTGAGAGTATGAAACCCTGTTCAATTTGGCAATGTCCAGCAGTACAGTCAATGGTGGATTGGTAGAAATTGACCTGCCGGTAAAGCCCTGTATAGTTACCAACACTCCATCTGGAGTACAATAAGTGATAGCATGCAGTTTGCATAACAAATCTCGACCCATTGAATTGCTCGGCTTGGGGAGAACACCTGGTTTCTATGGAAACCCATTATTTTATCTTGCATCTTTCTATTTTGAACTTATGTCTGTATTGTGATTATACCTTGCACATTATTTTTTCACTTTTGGCACATTATCATTTTCACATTTTTTTATTTACTTAGTATGTATTTATTATTATTACTATTTTATAGTATTTTTTAATTTTTACTTATATACTTCCTCATTCCTATCTGAGTGTTGTAAAAAAGGCAATTTCTCTGAAGGGATCATTCAAGTTTTTTTTAATTCTGATTCTTGTTATTTATTGTCATTCTCCAATCTATTGACTGCCTGTTTGTGGAATGCTGCAATGTGTGGTTTTACATTTTGTTGAATAGTTTAGATAGTGAAGAGGTTGTTATCCTCTCTATTTTTATAACGAGACCTGCTTAGAGGAGGGGAGTGAGGGGGCTGCCTCTTTGCCTTTCTGCAGACAGTAGCTGTCGCTCCATGCACTCCTACAAATTTGAGCCAGAAGCTCATCTGTCTGTTTTTTTTTTCTTCTGGGCCTGACTTAGTATAAGTGTTAGTAGAGTGTTTTAGATATAGTTAGCCCTTGGTATTTGTCAGTGGTGGAAGCACATTTACTCAAGTACTGTTCCTAAGTACAATTTTGAGGTACCTGTGCTTTCTTTGAGTATCTCACATTAAAAAAGCTGTAACTAAAGCTTTGACAGTTTTAGTTACTAGTTACTTTTAAGATGAAGTTTTTACACAACAGATAACATAACAAGCTTTTAAATTACTACACATTGTTGAAGATTGAACCAGTGGTTTCCAACCTTTTTCCTTACAAAAAGCAGTGTGTAGTCAGGGTCACATTTCAGATGTCTATGAGTTGTTAACAGCTCCACCAAATAGTGATTTTTCCTGCTTTTTTCCTTCTCACATGGTTTCATGTCAATACATGTTCAAATGATCCCACATCTCACCAAAATTCAGAGAAAAATTCTGAAATCAAATTTGCATATCAGAACTTTGTTTTTTCTTTTTTTTTTTCTTCGTTTAGTTCAAACTAGCTCCACTTCCAGCAGCTAAAACAGTAACATGCTGCTACACACTGATTCTTCAGTATTAATAATCTAATGATGTCACTTATAATAATATGTCAGAGGGACCAAACCAGTACTTTGACTTTTATACTTTAACTAAATTTTGTTGCTAATAGTTATGCACTTTTACTTACTCTTACTTAAGTTTCATGCCGGACTTTTACTTGTAATGGAGTATTTGGACATTGTACACTGTATTGGTACGCTAACTTAAGTAAAGGATCTGAATTTTTCTTTCCCCACTGCTATCATCAGCCTCCCTACTGCTACTGATTTGGAACTGGCAGATTAGCAATGATCAATACTGTTAACAGCTTATCTGGGCTGTGTTTGGCTTTGCACTTTGCCCACCCATAGATCATTGCTTTATCATTCATTCCCACATTCGCACCACACATTCAGTCATGTATCTGAAATCCCAAACTAGATTTCCTTTATTGAGTGAAAAAAAGGGATGAGCTCTGCCTCAAAGAATCTTACATCACTTCAGGTATCTGCAGTTTACGTTCTTCAATAGAACAATACGGCCAGTCACCATTTTGTTCACTCACACATGAGCAAAAGGCAAAACATACAAACACATACACTTCTTTGCCTACTTACTATTCCTGCAGGCATTAGAGGGGAAAAAACATTGATTTATACTGTGATTTACTGTGGGTTTTTTTCTGTTTGTTTTAAATGTTAGATTGGTCAATTTGATTTGAATTTTTACTTTTAGCATCTTTTGCCAAATAATTCACATATTCACCTCTAATCTTTGCTGTGGACGGATTATTAAACATTTTTGCAACATTCACATTAAAACATTAAACACAAGAGCATTAAAAATACACATCAATAAACACTGCTGCAACATCAGAAGGTCTCCAATACATTCTATAATGTTTAATACATCAGTGGTGACTTTTTGAGACTTATTAAGACGAAAAATCTGATATTATTTTGCCAGAGTGTACACTCCCCTAAATGGCACCTGAGTTTCTGAGGCTATCAAGCACTATGGAACCTTTTTTCCCCCAATACGCAGACTCGCCATCGGTCTTGATGACACAGATAAGCATTTTTCAGCCACCTCAGAACGTCTTCCCTTGGGTGTAAAGATAAACTTAAAATTTGTGCTTACCAGCCTTGTTCTTTTTGGGATCCTGTTCCTAATGCCAATTATGATGGAAATGTGAGCTGCTGGAAGAAAGTTTGGGAGACCAAGGTTTTCTAAAGCAGAATTATTTATTGATGGTTGATGCATCAAGGAATAAAGGAGAAGAATGATGATCAATACAAATGGTAACAAGTGTAATAATAAGTGTAATGCCACCCCAAATCTGCAGCTGTTCTCTGAAAAGGGAGTCTTTAAACCAATGTATCCTCACATGGCCCAGACTATATCATGTTGTATATCCCAATTACTTCTGTCCCACTTAGAGAAGACTTGCGTTACTACTTGACATAGAGATACTGAGACACTAGCTGTTTGTTATGGCTTAGACCTCCTCCACCGGAGGCTCTGGCTCTCCTATCTCTACTACTACATGTGTAGGGTCTGTACTACAACCTTGGTTGCTATGGTTACTGTTGATGGGAGTGGAGCAGATGTGCCCAGACAGCAATGCTAATGATAAACAATAAACTATTGTCTAAAATTGGTGACATTTGAGTGTGACCTGTGTGAAGACATTGTCTAAATAAGAGAACACAGACTAAAGCAAAAAGAATAGATTAAATGAATGAAAGTTCTGTCAGAAACAGACAACCGTCAGAGTTGAAGTAACAGAACTATTATGGTACATTTGTCAATCATCAAGTAAATCAACAAGAAACAACATTATAGAATTAATCAGTGATGAAAAATGTTAAATAATGCATCAAGCAAGTAATTTAGGAAAAATAAAACAAGTTGTTTTTTTTTTTTTTGCTTTATTGTAATAAAACAACTGACTTGACTGAGTGTAAAATCGTATGAAGCACTAAATAAGGTCCTGCAATTGTTGTAGCTTAATTAAAAAAGATTAACCAACATTGAATTCTTTATCATGTCAACTTGTAGACAAAAATCCTGCAGATTACTTATCAACAGAAGTTTTGGAGCAGTGATGACTATCAACCTAACTAGTTTTTCTGGTGTGTTCTGAATCAGAACAACATTCTTATCTGCTGGGTTAGATACTGGTGGCTCTCACTGCAGCAGATGAGGGAAACGGTTCAGTAAGTTGATCGGATCAGAACAGACAACACATCATAGTTCTTTGTAGCTCACTCTAAATGCAACACAGAAAAGCTTTAGCGATCACTTCACTGAAGGTTTCAGCTCCTAAATTCAGACAACCATATGGAAATCCGTGAAACCAGAACTGACATTTGTAACTATGCTAATAACTAAACATTTATCTTTGGAGCAGAGCCTTACTCAATTTATTCATTATTTTTGTTTTTTTAGTGGCCTATAACAAATACCATTTCCCATAAGCCCTACATGTGTGCGCGGCAAATGTAACAGCCCAACAAAAATTAGTCTATAAGCAAGCCGAGGGTTCATGTGTTGCTCAGACATGTCTGTAATAACAGCAGGTCTCAGAGGACTGAACACTGTAGACGTTTTTAGACAGCAGCGATTACAGCTAAAAAGTTGATGAAATGACTTTAGAAGAGAGGTTGGTGAGTTTTATGGATATGGACGAAACCAAGTTACAATGACATAAGTACCTGGTACTTATAATTTTTTACTTGGGGGCTGCGTTTTTTTCTTTGGGCACAAAGTACAGGTTATGTAACTTTGTTAAAATCATAGAGGTTTCATTTTCTTATTTTAACTGCTGTAGTGGAGCTGATTTGTCTTAGGATATGGAAATATGGTCAACTTCAGGAACATACTTCATTTTTTTAGAAAGAGAGGATTAAAGAAATGCTGACTGAGAGATTGCATTTAGTTACAGTAGGCAGTGGAACAGAGGATAACCCAAGCATGACGTGGCTTCGGCTCTCTATGACAAACTGAAAGTATCCCACTGAACTAGCGCATACACTGGGGTAAGTTACACCCATCACCCTCATTGAATTGCTTTAGCTGCCTAGTGTCAATGTCTTCGCTGACTGTACAGTTATCATGTCACAGCATGAGGTCAGTGAGGATTAGTCTGATGCAGATCAACATGCCGGCTGCTGTCACAGACATAAAGACCTGTAAAGCCTGTTAATAACAACATGTTTGTTTCCTGCAGACTCTACCGTCAAGTTACTGTAGTTGTTGTAGTAGTTGTTCTGTTGTTTACAGAAACAAGCTTAGATGCTAACACTAGCAAACCCCCAACAATACAATACAACAATCATACTGATGAGGATCAGATCACACACATCCATGTTAACAACAAACAGAATATTTCATGTATAACATCAGTTCTTACTTACCATTGACGTTATTTCAGGGAAAGCTTTGCAATAATGCTGCTCAATCTGTTAGATTAGCTTATGTTAACAATTTCTAGCAAGCCTAAAATGCTTCAAGTCCTCAGGTGTCATTGTTAGCAATGCTGAAGAGCTACCAGGTACTCGTTGAATGTTAAATTGTGAAAACATGCCGTAGCTATGCCTGTTTCTGCTTGTTTTTAGAACAGCTAGGAACAGTACACCGAATTTACAGCTCAGTTACACCCTACCATTGTTGTCTGGCACGCTCCCCTGTGGCAGTGGAAATGAATTTGTGAGAATGGTCAGCCTGGCAGCATGAGCCTACAGGGCAGTACAGGGCAAATTAAACCTCACTTTACAGATTGCCACATACAATTGCAAATCTCAGACACAGCAGGAGTGTAGCAAAAGTCACATGTAAAAAGAACTGAAGAATTGGTTTTCCAGCTCTTGAAGCTAAATCAGATTCTTTTACATATACAATATATAGAGTAAATCTAAAGTACATTTAGAGATTATTGTACACATTTGAGAATGTGTACAATGATCAAAAGAACTGTTTGAAAAACCAATAGTAGATGAACCAAAAGGACAATCTGCATCTATTAGTGCAACCTTTAGGGAGAATAAACCTCTGCCCTCGAAAGGCAGCGGCATACTTAAGGACAAATATTGATACATGATTGCTCTGTCACTTATTTGTATATAAAACAAATAAAAGTGGTGAAAGCACACAGTCCTGAGGGGATCCAGTGGAAGATTAAAATTTACTGGATAGGGTTCCAGTAACCCAGACCCTGCAGGATCTGTTTGTCAAGAAGTCAGTGAGCCAATACTGTAATGTAAAATGCATGTTAAAATTAGATGTGTGCAAGAACCTGTGGCTGATTACAATTAAAAACAGAAGAAAAGCCAATAAAAAACAAAAGTTCACGGTTCGTATTCCCCTCCTGTGCTTCAGTACAAATAAAAATTTCAAAATTAAAAATTTAGTAGAGTGGTTGTAGCGTCCTTCACTCCCTTCCTTGCCCTGTAGGCATACTACAAAGGATCCAACATGTCATGCACTGTCTGTAAAATTTCAGATTTAACAATATGGTCAAATGTTTTAATAACGAGTTTTGAAGGCCACCATTTTGATAATCATTCATTGCCTTAGGAGGCTTAACCTTTGCCACTGGCACAACCATAGATTCCTTCCACTTGCTAGGAACTTTTTGTTGTTCAAAGGAGGACTGGAAAATGTTGCCAGGCACAAAACTTTGATAATTTTCCCACTATGCCATCAGAACCAGAGCTTTTCCTCTCTTTAATACGACCAAAAAACTGTACACACAATCACCTCATCAATTTTAATCGTGCAGCCTGCAGGCCCATTTCTAAAATTAGGAAGCTCATCATTAAAATCATAGATATCACACCTAGAGTAAAATTTGTTTAACTATTCTGCTAGTTCAGCATCACGCTTCACAGGATAAAATACTCTTCTGTCTTTGTTCTGCATCCCAACCATAGACTTGATTCCTTTCCAAGTCAACCTTGAGTGACCTTTTTGTTCAGCTCACCCTCCACTTTACTTTTATACCTGATTTTAGCTAGCTTTACCTCTCTTAACATGTTTATGTGCCTCTCTCTTTTCATTGTTAACTGCCCAATAATAAAACAGCATATTTTGATTAAGAGCATCTTTAAGCGATTTGCTAATCCAGGGCTTATTACTGGGGAAAATATTACATGTTTTTTGAGGAATTACCATATTTTCACAAAAAGAGATGTAACTAAAGACCTTGTCAGTGAGATCATCTAAGTCAGAACAGGAGTCTTTAAATAGATCCCAATCAGCACACTCAAAGCAGTCCTTCAGTTCCAGTGCAGAGTCTTCAGTCCAGACCAAAATGACTCTGCGTTCAATTTTGCTGCGTTCTTAAGGGCAGATAAGTGGGATCCAAATGAACAGTACTGTGGTCTGACAAAGCCAGAGGAGCCATCAAATAAGATTTACAAGCTCCCCTAATGTTGCCATAACACTGGTCTAATATTTTACTCTTTCTTGTTGAACAAGTGACGTTCTGCAAGGAATGATTCAGGCAGTTAGTCCTAACATAATGATTAATATTTCCCATGATAAAATTGGGTGCATCAGGACATATACTCTATACATACTGCAGTTTTTACTAGGGCTGCACTCAGTCACCATAGCTGATACAAAAAATCCAAAAAACAAAGTGCCTTACGGGTTATTTATACACTGTTATACTATTCCACAATAAAGCTTCAATTTTAGGTGAATTCAGTGCGGTGATGCCCAGGGTTTACCATCTTATATACTGTAGCTGCTGAGATATTTCTTCTTGAACCGAGGTTTATCTAACTCAGAGGGTTTTATTACACCCAGTCTTTTATTATGTCCCTCGCAAAACGCTTTAGATTTTTGTGTTTTATGATGAAGTCTGCACACAGCTGATGGAGAGAAAAAAAAAGACAAATCAACATCACTGTGCTGTTTGTGAGTCTGAATGCCTGCAGACATGACCTTCAGTGTCTAAAATCTCAAGACATTTGAGGACAAACTGTATACTTTATAGCTTTTGAAATAGGAAGACTGAGTGTTAAAAAAAAATACTGTTTTCAGATTGTGAGACAGCATAGGATGTTATCATATCAAGAGTCAGTTATCATTCAATAGTGAATAGCGGCTGAATGAAGAATAGTGTCCAAATTCCCAGAACCATCAAAAGTCCATGGCTGGCTCTGAAAAGGAAAGCAGATTTGAGATAAAGCCACTGTATTCACCTGTATTACAATGACATGTTAGTTTGTTTTTTTATATCTGCTGCTGCTCCTGCACCCTAACTGTTTATTGCTTCAAATGCTTCTGTGACTGTCTCGCTGCATTCATGATCAAGGCTGAACCAATGTGAATTTGCATGCCCTGGGCAGTCTGCTTTTCAGTACTTTTGATGCAAATGATCTCATACTGTAACTGAATTGGTCTTAATTATAAGTAGTTTTACCTATCACTGCAGCTTGGGCTCAGCAATAGGGAAATATGACATTTTTACAATACTGATATACAGTATATCACAATATGGCAAATGTATGCAAAAAATCCCACAAAATAATGAAACTGGTGTTCATTGCAAACTACTTATCAAGCATTACATGTGAAAAATCCTGAAAGAAAACTTCAGTCCCCCATTTTTGTTAGTTTTTAGTTTTAGTTTATTTCACTTTGAAAATCCATTTTAAGATGTAACAAAAATGATTATATTCTGGCAATAAAATTCAAGTGAAAGATGATAAACAATAATGTTTAATTATTTTCCAGCCCTAATTGCACAGTATGCATGTTTTTGCATGCCACGGCAATATGCCCTCCAAAGGAAAACTACTTTGAAAAATAATTAGTTTTAACCATTAGTTTTATCACATAGCTTGATAGAAGTACGCTTGCGTTTCTCTCATGCAACATAACTTCTTTCAATTCTTGTCATTGTAGCGGCAGATAAAGGCTTGGATGGAAGGCACACTGACCTCTTTCTCCTGGTCCAGAAAGAGCGGAGGCTGGTAACCATAGGCAGGGAATGGGGTTGTGTGTGTATTCCTCCCACAGGAGTTGCTTGGACAAGGAGGACGGTTTTTGGGAGGAGAGACATATAGAGCTGTCTCCATCTCCTAGTTGAACTGCTCTATCTGGCTTTTGGTCTGGGGGTAGAACCGAGAGGACACACTGCAAAATTCTTTCCAGAAACAAGAGGTGGACTGTTGTCCCTGGTCCAAGACCAGGTCTCCAGGCAGGCTGGAGTTCAGCAGTTTCCTATAATTTTGGCATTGGCAGGAAATGTGCAAGCTTTAAAAACTGATCTATGGCTGTGAAGATAACTGTATTACTGTCAAACAATGGCAAACCCGTGATGAAGTCCAGAGAGATGTGGGACCAGGGCCGATGAGAGACAATGAGAAAACTTGTGCTGGGAGCTGCACATGGATGACATACCAGTCACAAGGAATGGCCTCACGCGAGAACCCGAGAGTAGAGATGAACTGGGACAAAGAGGTGGTTAGGGGAAAAGTTCCTAGGAGCAGGGTAATTAGTGTGAGAGGCTTTTACCTGCTGCTTTATTCCTGTGGTGACTGCTCCCACGGTGCAGAGTAAAGGGACAATATTTTTGGGCAGGCCAGGAACTTCGTCAGACTGGAACTGATGGGACGGGGCATTGGGTTTTATGTTCTTGGAGCCCGGACGGCATGAAAGGACAAAGTTGAACTGTTTAAGGAACAGAGCCCATCTAGCCTAGTGGAAGTTGAGACACTTAGCCATGTGGATATACTCAAGGTTCTTGAAAAGCTGCTCTGTCCTCTCCAGCCAGTGTCTCTGTTCCTCCAGAGATAGGTTGACAACTAGCCGATTTCCAATGTCATAGTTTCTCTTGGCTGAAGAAAAGATGAAAAGAAGGCATGGACGCATCCACCTCGACCACCAACATGATGACAGGGTTCCATAATGGTGAAGATGGGAGCTGAGGTGCAACAACTCTTCAGCTCCTGAAAAACCTGGTCTGCATGCTTAGTCCACTCAAAACGGACATTAGAGGAGTTGAGAGCGGGCCACAACAGTACTGTAGTCCCATAGGCCAGTCTACCACAACGCTTTCACTTTGGAGGGATCCATTTAGATGTTGTCAGCAGAAAACACAAACCCCAAAAAGGATACAGTAGATACATGAAATTCACATTTTTCTGCCTTGACAAAGAATTGGTTCTCCAGCAGCCTCTGGAGACTAGTACATAAATGCTGAAAATGCTACTGCCTGGACTTGGAAGAGATGAGATCATCCATATAACAAACGTATTCAGCATGTTACAGAGCACATCTTTTACATGGGCCTGAAAAACAGCAGGAGCATTGGTGAGACCAAAGCTCATGACCAAATATTCAAAGTGACCACTGGGTGTGTTGAATGCAGTTTTCCATTTGTCCCCTCCGAAAATGTGCACTAAATGATAAGAATTTATCAAGTCCAGTTCAGTGAACAGTTCAAAGGTAGTGGAAACGAATGGGAGGGGGTACCTGTTTTTTACAGTGATGTTGTTCAATCCATGAAAGTTGAGGTATGGACGCAGAGTCTTATCCCTCTCCACGAAGAAGAACCCAGCCCAAGCCAGTGAGGAGGACAGACAGTTGATACTTCCTGCCAAGGATTCACTGATGTATTTCTCCATTGCCTTGTTCTGGGGGCCAGACAGAGAGTTCACCCCTTAGATGGAGAGACGCCAGGCCAGAAGGTCGATGGCAAACTCATAGGGACAATGATGAGGCAGAGAGGTGGCTTGGCCCTGTTGAACACCTCCTTAATGTCCAGATATTTGGGGGGAACATTAGTAAGGTTGGGAAAATCTGAAGAATCAGAGCTGATGGAAGAGGGTGATGCAGCTGACTCCAAACAGAAAGCATGACAGTGAGGACTCCACCCCAGAAGGGCCCCAGAGGTCCAGTCAACATGGGGTTATGTTGGCATAACCATGGGTTATGAACCCCAGAATGAGCAGTAATTGCTAAAAAGTGAGGGTTTTCAGGGTTTGGCACCCTCCCAGTTACTGGTGAGCCCTGGGCTTTACTGGACAGGTCAAAAGGAAGTGCCTGGATTAACCACAGTACAGGCAGCGGTTACCTTGGAGCCAACAATCTTGCTCTCCTGGGGTTAGTTTGGTGCAGCCCAGCTGCATTGATTCAGAGGAGTCCTTGGTCGGTTGAGAAGAGCTAGCGGGTAGCAGGACAGGCAGCTGTGGCACTGCAAAGGTGGAAAAAAGCAGCAGGGGAAACAGGTGGATGAGGCTTGGAACCCCAGGGCTGCCTTTTCTTCCAATGCTGTTCTTGGAATCAGCGATCGATGTGGATAGTGAGAGAAATAAAATCATCCAGTTCTGTGGATAATCCCTGTGCAGCCAATTCATCCATAATCAGTCGGACCATGATAATAAGCATCTTACAACGCATGCTTGATTTCAGCTGCTATAGTCTGGAAATCAACGGAGTAGTCCACTACTTGTCTGCCTTCCCGGCACAGATTTAGAAGGCATTGCCTCCTCCTTCTTGGGAGCACTGTGGTTGACTTCCTGAGCTCAGACGTGAACAACTTGACCGATGAAGTAATAGGATACTGCCTCTCCCACTCTGCAGTTCCCTGGAGTCTTCCTCGGCTGGTGAGTAAGGAGATGATGTAAGCGATCTGGCTCTTTTAATGGGGAACAAGGAAGGCTGGAGTTCAAAGACAAGAGAGCACTGGGTAAGGAAGTGTGTGCAGGATCCCAGTGCTCCGGATTAGCATTCAAGCGGCAATAGGCAGGGTTCGAAGGTGGAAACCACAGGACCAGGAACTGGAGATGCCACAGGAGGAGGCTGGGTTTGGACTTTGAGTTGCTGGATCCACCTTTAATGGACTCCAAGATGTGCTTATGGTGGATGGAAACCTCCTGCAGTCCACCACCTAGCGAGGTGAGTTACCGCTGAAGGCGATGAATGGTATCAGCCTGAGCTGACGAGCTCTTTTGATTAGGAGTTGAGTCAGCTGAGAGGTCAGCAAGAGGTAAAATCCAAAAATGGGCAAGTAGTCAAAAACAGGTGGGCAAAAATGGCAAGGAAGGCTGGAAAGCTATGGTGTGGAAAGCACCATACAAAGTTGACGTATATGTGTATAATATGTTTTATACACGTATATGTATACTGTATATTTACACCATTCAGCCAAAACATTAAAACCAGTAACTGGTCTTAATGTTGTGGCTGATCGGTGTATACTAAGAGCTGATTAGGAAATAGGGAACAGGTGCGTAGGTGGGGAAGAGTCAGGTGGCTGAAAGGCGGGAAAGTTAAGGTTAATTCAGGGCAGGAGGGCGAGGCAGGGTCTGAACTGACAGGGGGTTGGTCATATGGAAAAGGCAGCCAGAGAATTAATGATGCAGGGATGACAGCGTAGCCCTAAATTTTTTCCCAGTGTCAGGCAGAATTGGCTCCTGCCAACCGGTGATCCTCTAAAGCTAAGTGGGTATTGCTAATAGATAATGGTTATGGTGATGGAGGTTATTTTTCTTGAAATCTAGAAAAAACAATGCCAGAAATATAAGTAAATGTATGACAGTATTATGTATTTGTAATACGTGTGGTAACAAATTACAAAACATTATGGAGTTTATATTGAGTATATGACATATTATATGTCATTACCCAATTTTCAACAAAGAATACAAATAATTTAAAAAAAAGGAATTTATTGTTTTCGTGTTTGTGAATCCTTGCAGACAACAGATTGATTGAAGCACTACCACATTCATAATAAACCAAGCAAAACATGGCCACAGAGAGTTTGTTAGACTCCAGTCAAGCTGTGTCTGAAATGCAAATTCTCTGCAGTTTGCTGCAGTACTGAGGAGTTGCTCCCGGAAGACTAAAGGCTGTACCATAAATTACTTTGTGACAAGGAATCACTAGCTAAGTCACCTTGGAGTCCTGCACTCACTGGATATTAAGGTGGAGCATTTATGCCAAAGTCAAACAAGGAGTGTGTAGGAGGATGGATTAGTCTTTGCAAACAGCTTCTACTCACCCACAAAGCCAGAGTTAATGTAATATTAAAGGAACTGTCCAACTGTTTGGATAACCGGTCCCACTCTGTGCTGGAGATGAAACTGACAGATCTTCACATAGGACCCCGGGTAAACTGGGAATTAAGTGTATTTCCAATTAAGTGTCTTGTTTCCAAATGTAGTCACTGATTTAATCATAATGGTACTACGCAAGAGGCCGAAGAGCTGTGGCTGTGATTAATTAAGCACAGACAGTAAATTCAAAGGTGATGCTACAATGGAACTGTACAATGTGTTCAGAATATAATTTAAATAAGAAATGTCTTATGAAGAGCCAGTAAGGGCAATAATTTTTGTTGATCATAAAATTAATGATGTGCTCAGAATTACATTAGGACTGCATCAAACCAGCAGAACCAGCAGAGGTCCTAACAAACAAAAAAAAAAGAACATGGTCATCTGGCAAAAAAGTTGAGCCTGGCTAAACATTTGCCACAATGCAATACATGATCATCCAGCAGTGCATAGCTGCTGTGAATCTTGTTGTCCTGGGTCAAAGTACTATGCTATGTACACTCACCAGCTACCCTGTCCTCCTCCGACTTCTGTGTAATAATAATTTAATTTTTTCTGAGATATATATATATATATATATATATATATATATATATATATATATATATATATATATATATAGTGACCAAAATCCAGGCCAGACAACAATTATCTTTTCTATAAAACTCTGGAAATAAATGATATACTAAATATTTTTTAATTGGATACAAACATATTTTGTAGAAGGCAGGGTTGCACTCTCCATATCTTCACTTGGGTGGTTTTTCTCAATAAATAATCCCACATCCGACCACTGCTGTCTAATTTGCATCTGTCACCTAAGCAACACCCTTTGCTGATAATAAAAATGTCTCAAAACTCTGGGATTTACCTAATTTGTGTCACCATAGTAGATGACACTTTTTAATTAGTCTAATGAGACTCAATCAGCATGAACATAATTCACAGATGGGTGACAAGTTCAAGAAAAAAACAACTGAATAAATGATTGGACAATATTAGTGAATGCAAAGTTTTTCATTCAAGTGACCGGACCCCCTAAATGATGGGATGAGTATGAAAGTTATGTGAATTATATACTGTGATCTTTGCAGTCACCAGGTCTCAACTCTGTTTAAAATTTATGGGAGATTTTGCAGTGATTTGACAGACAGCGCTCTCCAAAACCATCACCAAATCTCCAAAAGAGGGAATATATTTTGATAGAATAATGTTCATCCATCCAATAGAGTTCTATTTATGCACTGGCATAATTACATCCATATTTAAAGAGAAAAAACAATCCAAAGGCAAGGTCTTCACCCTTGATAGTAATCCTGTTGAATGCAGCATTTTTAGACATTCCGCTTTATTACTGGCCTAATGTTACAACAATGTCAATGTCATTCTCCTATTTCTCTGTGAACCACTGGAGCAATGTGCGACCTTTGTCCAGGCTTTGATATGAATACAGATGAACTTCAATAATGAAGCCAACAGTCAGTGTGGGTCAAAGGGCCATCACAGACTGTTATTACAATCAAGGGGCACTAAGTTCAATAGAAATTGAAAGTTAAAGCATCTTGCTGCAGTGGTGCGGTGCGCCAATCAGCCAGCCAATGCACTGAAAGTGTACTATCAGTGGATGACCAAAATACACACCATATAAACCATTTTTTCTCCCCTAACAGAAAAACACTCAAACTACTAGTGCCACAGCAAACCTTAAATGATCTCAAATTAAATCAACAGGTGAACTCTTACTGCACCAGCTACTCCCATGACTGGAGGCCAACACAAGCTGCAGCACTAAGAAAGATAAAACTATAAATCAACACCATACTCAATCTACTAAAACACAAGTAAACAAATGTAAAAGGAACAATATAAAATAAATGGCAACCAGCACTTTGCCTGTGATTTAAACACGTCAATCTCAGTCTTACCATGGTTTAACAATTTATAATATAATATAATATAATATAATATAACTTCACAACCCCAGGACATAGCACAGTACAGGTGTAACGTAAAGATGTATAACAATAATGAGACTAACAATAAAACTCATAATTATATTAATAGGGTGAATAATAATACTAATAAACCTAAATATAATAATAATAATAATGATAATCATTATAATTGAAGCAATGGGGGTTGAGCAGGATCATGGGGGCAGTAGGTGGTTTGCAGTCACAGATCCAGACTCTGCAGCACCAGGGGCAGAAGTACCTGCAAAAAGTGTCAGGAAAAAAGAGGAGAGAGACCAGAAAGCACAAAACTATGGGAGAGAGAAGAAGTCAAGTTAGTATCGAGCATTGATACCATATGAGAGCTTACAGATGGAGAGGAAGAGGAGGAGAGAAGAGGTCAGTGCATCATGGGAAGTCCCCCGGCAGTCTAGGCCTTTAGCAGCATAACTAGGGTTGCTGGATCCACCTTTAATGGACTCCAAGATGTGCTTATGGTGGATGGAAACCTCCTGCAGTCCACCACCTAGCGAGGTGAGTTACCGCTGAAGGCGATGAATGGTATCAGCCTGAGCTGACGAGCTCTTTGTGATTAGGAGTTGAGTCAGCTGAGAGGTCAGCAAGAGGTAAAATCCAAAAAAGGGCAAGTAGTCAAAAACAGAATAGAAGAAGAAAACAGAACACATAGTTCAGACAAGCCTGAGCCAGCCATAACTGTAAGCTTTATCAAAAAGGAAGGTTTTAAGCCTACTATTAAATGTAGAGAGTGTCTGCCTCCCTGACCCAAATTGGAGGATGGTTCCACAGTAGAGGAGCCTGATAAATGGAGACTCTGCTTTCTATTGTACTTTTGCAGACTGTAGAAACCAGAATGCAAGTAAGCCTGCATTTTGGGAGTGCAGTGTTCTAGTGGGGTAATAGGGTACTATCAGCTCTTTAAGATATGATGGTGCCCGACCATTAAGGGCTTTGTAGGTAAGGAGGAGGATTTGTGTTCTGGATTTTTAAGGGAGCCAATGCAGAGAAGCTAAAACAGGAGAAATATGATCTCTTTTCCTAGTTCCTGTCAGTACTCGCAGCATTCTGCATCAGAGAGTATGTAAAGATTTGTTGGGACAGCCTGATAATAAGGAATTACAATAATCCAGCCTAGAAGTAACAAAAGCATGAAGTTTATTTTATGTGGGGGTTAAAGGCCATATCCTGATCAAAGATAACTCAGGGCAATGCCATCCAGAGTAATAATATCATTAGATAATGAGGTGTTGGGGGCAAAGTGCAATAACTTCAGTTTTGTCTGAGTTTAATAGCAGAAAGTTGCTGTTCAGCCAGGTCTTTATGTCTTTAAGGCATTCTTGATGTTCAGCCAACTGACTGGTTTCACCAGGCTTCACTGACAAATACAATTGGGTATCATCTGCATAACAATGGAAGTTTATGGAATGTTTCCTAATAATATTGCCTAAAGGAAGCATATATAAGGTGAATAGAACTGGTCCAAGCACAGAAACTTGAGGAACTCCATGATTAACTTTTGAGTACGTGGAGGATTTATCGTTATCGTGCACAAACTGAAATCGATTTGATAAATAGGACCTAAACCAGCTTAGAGCGGTTCCTTTAATGCCAATTAAATGTTCCAGTCTCTGTAATAGGATATGATGGTCAATGGTATCAAATGCAGCACCAAAATCTAACATGACAAGTACAGAGACAAGTCTTTTGTCCGATGCAATTAGAGGCATTTGTAGCATTCACCAGTGCTGTCTCTGTGCTATGATGCAGTTTCAGTTTCCTCAAATAAACTATTATCATGTGAAAAGTCACACAACCGGTTGGCGACAGCTTTCTCAAGAATCATAGAGAGAAAGGGAAGGTTAGATATGGGTTTATAATTGGTTTAAAAAATGGATCAAGATTAGGCTTTTTAAGAAGAGGTTTAATAACAGCTGTTTTAAAGGACTACGGTACATAGCCTGTCAATAAAGACATATTGACTATATTTAGTAAAGAGGTGCTATCAAAGGGTAAAACTTCCTTAAGCAGCCTAGTTGGGATGGGGTCTAAGAGACAAGTTGATGGTTTAGATGAAGACTTTATTGAAGTTAGTTGGTGAAGGTCGATGGGAGAAAAACTGTCTAAGTATATATCAGGTTTCACCGCTGTTTCTAAGGTTCCTGTGTTTGAAGATAAATCGGTGCCAGTTGGGGGCAGGAAGCGGTGAATTTTGTCTCTAATAGTTAGAATTTTATCATTAAAGAAGCTCCTGAAATCGTCACTACTGAGAGCTGTAGGAATACATGGATCAATAGAGCTATGGCTCTCTGTCAGCCTGGCTACAGTGCTGAGAAGAAACCGAGGGTTGTTTTTATTTTCCTCTATTAAAGATGAGTAATAGGCTGCTCTGGCATTACAGAGGGCCTTCCTAGATGTTTTAAGACCAGGCTAAGGTGGATTCTTCCAGTTTGGTAGAACGCCATATCCTTTTAAGTTTTTGTGCTGTTTGCTTTAATATGTGGGTTTGGGAGTTAAACCATGGAGTTAACCTCCTTTGTTTACTATCTTCTTTTTCAGAGGGGCAGTAGAATCGATTGTCATTCTCATTGAGCCTGCAGCTCTATCAACAAGATGATCAATTTGAGAGGAACTAAAGTTAGCACAGGATTCCTCTGTTATATTGAAACATGGCAGTGAATTAAGTGCTGATGGAATCAGTTCCTTAGATTTAGCTACAGTACTAGTAGACATTCATCTAGTAAAGACATTTTTGCCTAATATTGTGTAGTCCAGTAATATGAATTCAGAAGTTATTAAATAGTGGTCCGATAATGGAGGATTGTGTGGAAAAACTATTACCATAAGTCAGAAGAAGCCAGTTGAGTCTAATAATGAGAAAAACGCAGTTCTAAGGCTCATTATCAGCATCCACATGAATATTAAAATCACCCACTATATTTACTTTATCTTTGCCAAGAACTAAACTTAATACAAACTCTGAGAATTCAGATAAAAATTCAGAGTATGAGCCAGGAGCACGGTACAGTATAACTAATAAAACAGGCTTTAAGGTTTTCCATGATGGATGTGTAAGACTAAGAACCAGGCTTTTGAATGAATTATAATTGAGTTTAGGTTTAGTGTTGATTATTAGGCTTGAGTTGAAAATGGCTACAACTCCACCTCCTCGGCCGGTGCCTCGAGGAATGTGAGTATTAATATGACTGGGGGAGTGGATTAATTTAGGCTAGCATATTCATCATGACACAGCCAGGTTTCAGTGAGATTAAATATATCAATATAATGACCTGATATTAGATCATCAAGTAGTACAGCTTTAGATCGCAGAGATCAAATGTTTAAGAGTCAATATTTAATGATCCTATTTTGTTGTAGTTCTGCAGTTGTGGTCTTGATTTTTATTAGGTTTCTGTGTACGACTCCTCTCCTCTTTATTTCTGAGTTAATTAATTTAGGTGGTCGGGGCGGAGACACAGTCTCTATGGGAGTTTTGGGTGGGTGACTGCTGTACTGGAAGCACAGAGAAGCGTGTAAGACTGCAACTCTGCCTCCTGGTCTCAACTCTGGGTTGTCATGGTTTTGGTCTACTAATAAACTCAGTCAGATTTCTAGATATGAGAGCTGCTCCATCCAAAGTGGGATGTATGCTGTCTCTCCTGATCAGACCAGGTCTTCCCCAAAAAGTCTGCCAGGTATCTACAAAGTGTCATTTGCTGGACTCCGTCTCGACAGCCAGCGGTTGAATGATGACATGCAACTGTACATGTCAGATTAGGCAGGGGCCCAGAGAAAACTACTGAGTCCAATATTGTCTTTGCATATGTACACTGGGAGTCAAAATGATTTTTTCCGACCTCTGACTAGTGTAATCGGGTGTTGGTACCGCCAAAGTGAAAAATAGTCTTACTATATTTACGTTTATCCTTAGCCAACAGTTTCAAATAGGATTGAACGTCAACCGCTCTGGCCCCAAGAATACATTTGACTATTGTCGCCAATGTCGCTAACTTCACGTTTCTCAAGATAGAGCTGCCAATAACCAGAGTTGGTTTCTCAGCGGGTGTGTCGCTGAGTGGGTAGTATCTTTTTGACACGTGAACTGGTTGGTGGTGAACCATGGGTTGTGCTTAGGGCTAAGCTTCTTGTTACGGACAGTCACCCAGCTGCCACTCCAAATAAACTACATTTATTACATGTTCCATTATCGCTAAAGGAGGTAGAGTTGTAACAAAACATAAGACAAACCGAGCAAGAGAGAGCAGGAAGGAGAGAGAGAAGCCATCACTAACTGCTAAGCTAAAGTAACTATCAGATCTAGATAGCTTATACAACAACTCTGAAGTAGCGAAAAAATCCTTAAAAGAAGGAGAGAGCTAAGGGTGATGAGCAGAACTAATGTTGGTTTAAATGTACAGCGGGTAATTAGCTGTTGTAATGGAGAAAATAGCAAAATTAACTGGGTAGAGTCAGAGCAGCAAAACTCGCTACCAGTCACACAGACGCTGGCATCAGGAAATTACACAATATGCTTACTGCAGCACTTCAGCATGTCTATGAGCCTCCTAATGGCTGAGGTGCTCCTTCCTTTATTGGCCAAATTGTGCCTGGGTCTTAGTTTATTTTGTAGAACTATGTGAGGGAAAAAAAAACAATTTGTACATTTCAGTCTCTGAGTCAGAAAGCAGCTATTCATGTGACATTAGAATGGTAATTTTGCTGTCATTATTGGGTCATTATTAGGCATGAAAACATTTTAAAACGCTCAGTTTCGATTTTATAAACAAGAGCACATGTTTGGGTTGTTTACACTGACTGAAAAAGATGGCACATAAATGGTTCTCTGCCGCTGCAGCCTTGGAACAGATCCTGGATGCAAGCCACGATGACTTCAACTTCTCCTCGGATCAAAGTGGTGAGAACAGGGAGGAATTTAGTTTGCCTTTTTAAGCTTCGACTCTATCCCACTGAGGATATCTGTGATGAGTAAGTGAATTATTTCACACCTGACAACTCTGCATAGGCCCAGCACATCATATCTCCCTCTTTATCATATCAGTGTCTGTCTGCTCCACCAGCAATACAGCCTACACTGAAGATGCTGTACAGGGAGCAGTGAAATCAAGACACGATGTGTAGACCACAGAGAGTCACACATGTCCCTCACAAGTGATGGAATATAACAAGCTCATGGGAGGTGTGGATTTGACAGACCAGCTGGTCCAATATTACACAGCACAGCACAAAACCTTGAAGTGGTACAACAAACTCTTTTTCTTCACTTCTTGGACATCGCTGCAACCAATGCCTACATTCAACAGGACAGCATGACCCACAAGGCTTTCATGGAGGAGCTCACTGCACAGCTGTGCGGTGTGACACAGAACACACAGAAGACTCCTGCAAAGAAAGCCAGTGGTATTCGTCTGCAAGTTCCTAGGGCTGAGCTTGTCAGTGACTGCAGGAGGAAACCTACCGCTGGAAACAAGACCTGCGCATATTGCAGAATCCATGGGCGAAAGCAAAGAAAAACGTCTTGGAAGTACAAAATATGTGATGACTACCTTACTTCAACCAGACAGAAACTGTTTTGAAGCTTGGTATCCTGATAAGGACTGACAATTATAAGATGAAGATAAGATAGAACTTTATTCATGACGAAGGAAATTCTTGTGCCAGATCTTGCTCAAATTTTGTATAATTCCAGTCATTTCATGTGATTGCACTTTCTAGTCATCAAAATTGTATCTATTGTATGTTTGGGTTCAGCATTTTCAATAAACTTTGAGAAGGCCTTTATTGTCTTTTGTTTTCTTAAAATTCACACTGACTTTACAAACTGATGGGTGGGGGGGGGCAGAGAGGGCCACAATGCCATTCCAGACTGATGGTCCACAACCTTTGACAGTGGGGAGGGGTACCATTAACAATGTGTTGACACCTAATACATCGATAATCATTGTGTGGGCCACTGGCTTTGAAAAAAAATTGTGTCACTCCAAAATTCGAACACTTCAGAAGTCAAAGCACATGAAATTTCGGAGTGATTAATCACCGTCTCTTAGCCAACGCCTATGTCTATAAGGATAAAGCTCAAGTCTTGGCAAGAAATGTTTATAAAGTGTTTTTTATAATATCTCAGCACCTCTGAAAATAGTTTTTGAAAAATGTATGTTCACAGTTGTTTCAAACAAACAATTGATTCATGATATTTCTACTGCTCTCAGATTATTGGTGCTGAGTTTGTGCTGAATATAAGCATATCTAGCACTTTGGATATAATAAACTACATTCCAATTGCCATGAATATGATGTTGTTACGACTGCGCACATATTTTGGGTTTTGTGTGTGTGTTTTCTTCTTCTGGTCTGGAAGTCTGCATGACATGCATCGAGTGGGAATGTGTGTATGCTAATAGGAGTGCACCAGGATGAGGAGGTGATTGGCAGACTACACCCAATCCTGCAGCTGATTGGCTTTTGGCAGGAGCCAAGACAGCACAGCCATGCTGCTGGGGAATCCTCATCTCCTTTCTGTCCCAACCAGTCACTCTACTGTTCGCCCATTCCATTCCATTTCTTTTGAATCTTTTTTCTCCTGTTTATGTTGGTTAGGGAGCTAAGTTATTGTAACTTGGTTTTGTTTATTTTGTTTGGGTTAGGGTTCTTCTTTGCTTTTCTAGACAGATTTGTTTGCCTTTGTCCACACTCAAGCCAAATTCTTTTTTGTTTTGTTTTTTGTTTTTTTTCTGGTCGGCAGTTTTCTTTAGTGTGTGGGGAAATAGTGATGATTTTTTCACTGGCCCATTTCGTGACCACTCCCTCTTGGGAAAAGATAGAAAAGTGTGGAAAAGAAATTTTGCTCATTGTGGGTAATGGCTATGACATTGCAAAGCAGAGTTAAAGCAGGTCTTATTTGAAAAGTTGGAGGACAAAGGTGTGGCTGTGTTCATCAGCTGTGGCTGTGGGGAAAGCAGAGGATGCTACACAGGGGGCTGTTACGGAAGTGGCAGAGCTTGCTTACGTGGTTGCCGCTGGTGTGGGGCTGGACCTGTGCTCAGATCCTCAGGCAGGTATGACCACTGAAGATCTTCATCTAGCCCTCCGTATAGAGGAAAAGGAGACCAGAGATAAAGAGCCTTGCCAAAGTGCAAGCCATGCATCTCGGGATTTGCCTGTATCAATTCACCAAAGAACTGTTGCTACTTCTACTGGTTTGATATAAATAAGTATATAACATTAGTCCCACTTTTTGGCGAGACCGAAGTTGACTCATATTTCAGTGCATTAGAGCGCATACCAACTGCATTAAATTGGCCCGAGGATTTTTGGTCACTCTTGTTACAGTGCAAACTTGTAAACAAAACCCAAGAGGTTCGTTTTAGTTTTTTGACTGAGCAGGACTATGAGATGTCCAGCTCTCAAAAGACAAAGACATCCTAAAAGCACTACAGCTGCTGCAACTGTGGGTTTGATAAAAAACAGTTTCCCCTTCTGAAATGCTCTCTGAATTTGAGCCTTAATTTAAAGCCATGGTATATCTGATTCAAATCGTTTGTCTCATAGGGCTTCGTTTCCGTCACTGGTGAGGAGAAAGATAAAGTGCCAGTGACCTTCCCTGGAGATACAGCTGCCTATCACTCATTTATGCTAGATAGTGTGTTACCACCATGAGCTCTCTTAAAGCCCTGCTACATATGATGCACCTGCATTCACCCCTTGTGAAAGGATGCGTTAACAGCCGTGCACCCTAGGTTACAGGGCGCTCGTCTGTTTTCTTCTTCTGGTCTGGAAGTCTGCATGACATGCATCGAGTGGGAATGTGTGTGTATGGTAATAGGAGTGCACAAGGATGAGGAGGTGACTGGTAGACTACACCCATCCTGACTCTAGCAGATATACGAAATAAGCTGGAGACGAGAAAAGTTTATACATGAAAATTCAAAACAATTATTAAGACTAACAGTTATACACTAAAAGTTGTATAACTAAAGCAAGTCTCTCAAAGGTCTGCCGGCAGCAGGAATCAGGAATAATATGCACAGGCTGATAAGCACAGAGTCTAAATGATAAATGGACTGCACTTATATGGCGCTTTTCTTGTCTTATCACAAACTCAGAGCGCTTTACACTACTGCCACATTCACCCATTCACAAACTCATTCATATATTGTGTTCACACACATACTGGGGTGATTTGGGGTTCAGTATCTTGCCCAAGGACACTTTGACATGCGGACTTGAGGACCCGGGGATCGAACCACCGATCTTCCGGTTTTGGACGACCCGCTAAACTTTAAACTGGATCAGTATTGAACTGAAAAAATACCTGTAGAAACTATTTGGTTCATTTTGGCCCAGCACAAGTTGAGGGCAGTGAGTCTGTACAAGAGCCATGTCAAATAAACAGATTTGTAGTGCTGAACAGACTCCAAAGGCAAGCTGAACGGTGTCAAACATTACTCACTGGAGTGTGTTCATAACACCATTTAATTTAGTAATGCTTTCATTTATGTTTAAAGCAATTAAATTGGTGACATATAAAAGCAGAGTAGGCGGGAGAAGGTGAAAGCTTTTGTCTTGTTGTACTTTGGAGTGCAGCTTATGGCAGTTTCCTAGAGACAGTACTTAACAGTTTAAATTGGTAAGCAAATCTGTAATGACTGTCTGTGTGACTGAACAGTTTCATTTTGTTTTGTTTCCAAATTGACATTGTATATACCTGCCGGATATTTAGTTTGTGCTATCGGTTGTCTATTTATTATATTTAGTTTTTTAATATCTTTCGCTTTTCTCAAGTTCAGTTAACTCAGATGGTTTTACATTTTCAAAACTCATAAGATGACTAATTCTTCAACCTAAGTTCAGGTAACACTTGTAAGGCAGAAGGGGAACTTTTTCAGTTGAACTAGTTGTAACATGGAAACATTGAAAATGGAAAATGATTTATGTCACAAAATAAAACTTTATTTGTCAAGTCTAAATTAGAAATGAAGGAGTCAAAATTGAATGATTTAAAAAAAAAAAAGTCTTCTAACATCAAACTGGTAAAACTGCGCTCTTTTTTATACAGTTGTGATGATCTACTGGACTCAGATTTGGCTGCTGAAATTCGGCCATCGACAATTCAGTGAATTGGATTTATTTTGTATATACTATGGATTTTCCCAGTTAAACAATGTTATCTTTGACAAATTTTGAACATACATTTAACAAAACAATCTCACCGCACAGTCCATTTAGTAGCTGCTTTGGAGCTTTTGTTCATAACCCAACCCTTAAATGCATGGCTGTTTTTTCAAACACTCCTACTTATAATACAGATTAAGATCATTTTGCTTGCAACGTCTCATTTTTTTTATAGATGTTAAATTGTTTTTTTTCAAATTTTATTTCAGATTTATACTGTCTTATCTTTCACATAAGCTATTACTTCTCATGGACTGAGAACTCCCAAACCCAAATTAGTCAACACAGCAATCACTAATTACAATCACTTGCTCTCGGTTACTGTAACATGTTTAATTCGCCAAGCAAGCGGTGCTCCACTAAGCATGGATGGACCGATACGGATTCTGCAGTTTTTTGTATGAGTCAGTCAGTTGAACCGGTCCTGTTGCTTGACAAACCAAAGACCTTTAGAACATTCATCAACTTTTAGAAGTTGTCGCACCTCTTGCGCTTCATGGAGCCGTGGCCAACAGCTGAATGCCATTTACCAAGAGAGAAATCATGGTGAAATCATCTGGCTTCCCAAATTGGAAATTTGGGCAGAAAAACTACTTGTTCATTTATAGCATCAAGGGTGTGGCAGTTGAGGTATATGTAAGTATAAGTATAAGCAGTTTAAAAAAGATTCCCTCATTGGTCCTAACTTCTCTTGGGACCACTAACTGGCCGTATCTTGACTGTTGTGCCATACAAAGCTCACAGACAACGCTCACAGACATTTCATGCTCCGGCCCTGCTTTTAAATGATTCAATTCATAAATCATCCAGAAACTAATTCCACATCATCAGTAGCTTCAGGTACATCTTCATTTGCAGAGCTGCTCTTAACAAAATCCTCCGATATCAAAGAAAATGCTCCTCTGTACTATACCTGACATCTAAGTGCTGCTCCATCATGTTACTGTGATAATAAGCTATTTTAATAGGCTTCTTCATTATGAGTCTGTATTTATTCATAGTAATAGTAAGACAACAGTGCCATAATAAGGTGAAACTGGAAAAAAAAATACTTGCATCCAGCATCCTGTGCAAAAATTACAAAAAAAAGTTACACTCTTTTTATCATTTTTGACATTCTGACGACAGAACATCTTTAGAGACAAATAGTTTGAGCAATACCAAGGAGCTGAGTGTTTAATTGAATGAGACGAATTTATATAATATAGTCCCAGGTCACTAGAGACCTAAGGTTTGCAATTAAGGGTTAAGAGTTTACCTACAGTACCTCAGTCAATGACACTGTCATTGCTCTGTATACAGGCAGCATAAGGGCTTGCATTTTACTTTACACCCGCATTTAGCATATTTTTATATTTTCATATGAAATGTTCCTTTATCAACAAGACCACATACACTGGATTATTTGGTTAACTTTTTACTCAGTTGACAGAAAATCAATCCAACTATGTTTATAATCAATTGTCAATTTGAGCAAAATGTCAAACCATCATTGTTTCTACCTTATCCTGGTTGCTGCCTTTCTTTGTCCTATATGAATGTAATCTGAATGTTTTTGGATTGTGGACAAAATGAGCAATTTAAAGATGTCACTTTGGGCTCCCTGATCTGTATTTTAAACTATCTTCTGACATTTTACAAACCATATCAATTAATCAAGAGAAAAATTAGCATATTAATGTATAATAAAGTAATTATTTGCAGCGCTTTTTACAAATTGTTAAAAAATTAGCTCAATTTCAACCAACTACAACAGTACAAAAAAACCTTTTTTTAGCATTAGTCTGTTATTTGGGAATTTCTGCTAAAATATCACATACTCTTTGTTGTTATGAGCTCTTGAAGGATAGCAACTTAATTCCAACACTATAAATTCAACCCAATTTGTAGAGGCTCTCTGTCCTTAACAATTCCATAAATATAAATGTCAAAAGTCTTTCTTGCTAAAATGCTCAACATACAGTATGCACTTTTTTAGATGTGGAGAAGGCATCATGCAAACAATCATCTATGGACAACTAGCCAGTCTTAACATTATATTCAAATTACCTGCAGAACTGGGAGTTCCCTGAATATTTCCCTCCTTCATCGTTGGCTCTGAACTTAACATTTTACAGTTGTCTTTTAATACCAGTGTTGTCCATCAAAGGACCATCCTCTGAGCTGATCGGTTGTCTTTCTAATCCCAAACTGATATTTTCATCACTTCCTCCACACTGACCACAAGCACCTTGATGGTTTGTGAGGGTGGCACTTGGAGACATTCAGCCTCAGCCGCCGTGATTGTTGGCAACCTTTCATCCTCCTGACATTCACCACAGGTCTCATGGTCCGAAGAGAACAAGCCAGGCTGAGATCAGGCTGGCCTGAAATTGGTTTCGCAAAGGAGGATTAGAAAATGGAGACTTTGATTGGACTCTGTTAAACAAACCTATTGGGACGCCTAATTATACATGGTGACTAGGATTAACAACAAAGAAAAAGAAGAATAACAATTACTCAAAAAGGAAATGTTCTTATACAGTTTTAGAAGAAAGGAGTCATTCGAATCAAAAGGATGCAGATTCTTGGGAGCAAGTGTGCTTATTAGATAATGCTGCTTGGTAACCGAGACCTTACTTAATGGACAATCTGCACTTTTTGTAGCAGGGAGAAAAGTGTGAGTGTGGAGGTCGGTGTGCTGGACGGGTGCTGAATGCCTCCAACTGTCAGGCTGATTGGAGTTTGCATCCCGTCACAAACCTGAAATAAAGTTTGCTATTTGTCTGGTTTTTACCAAAACCACAATCTTTCCCCTAACTTGAAACACATTTTAGTTGCCGTGTGCAGATGTTATAACTCATATATTGTACACAACCCAGGGTTTTGCACAATCATCCAATATTAACATTCTGGCAATAGCATTGGGTTATGAGATACTGTTAAAATTGTGGTCATTTTATAATTTTCTTCATGCTTTTCATTTGTTCCATTTGTTCTGTCTGTTTGTCTATATTCAGGCTTCTCTAATCCTACCGTTGTTTGTACACACAGCAGGTGTTTCAAAATGAACGTTTAAAGGAACATTAGTGTGTCCGTCAGTCCAACTCTTGGCTCCAGACTGAAATACCTCTCTGATTTTGGTGATCCCTTGACTTTTGCTCTAGCAAGATGATTTTTCTTTTTATTGTATCAACTATTGAATGGATTGCTACAACATTTAGTTCAGACATTCATGTTCCCCTGAGGGATTAATTGTAATTTTTAATTTAATGCAACCATCACGTCAACATTTTAATTTGTCCAATCCTTTTTTTGGTTTATGATAAGTCATGACATTCTCCTCAGCCTCTGCTGCACTTTGTGCTTACTGCTAATTTGTAAAGCTTAGCGTGTTAGCACACTAGACTAAGATGGTGAATATAGTAAGCATTATACCTGCTAAACATCAGTATGTTAGCGTTTGTCAGTCTGAGCATATTAGCATGCTGCAGTTGGCATTAAACTTGAAGCACTGCTGTCCCTCAGTACAGTCTCAAAGAGCTTCAAGCATGGCTTTAGAGTCTTAGTATTGTGTATTAATGCGATTGTTTAACTGGCACGCAAACTACCAAATTAATGTCTCTCATAGTGATATACACAAAAAGGTTAGGGTACAGATTAAAACATTGTCAGCATGGTCAGAAGAAAAGATAGTAGTTACAACTAGAAAATGTAGAGTGCAGACCTCCGCCAAGTCCAGTGTCAAAGAATATACACCAGATTTCACAGAAAAAATTGAAATTCATAGTAAGTGATCTGGATCTTCCCCAAATTTAATGGCTTCTTCCTTGGTGCATGCCCCATTGACTTCGGTGCTAATCGGTTCAGTGCTTTTTGTGTAATCCTGCTGACAAACATACAATTAAACAAACCAACAAACAAACAGACACAGGTGATTACATAACCTCCTTGGCAGAGATAATTAGACACTAGTTTACTGTTTAGCCTTACGGTAATATGGTCTTTGACCTGATCCTAGAAATGGAATAGCTCTACCCAAAGGTACGTGAAGGTGTTTGTATATGTGTGTGTTAGTCCTCCAAAAGACTGCAAACCTGTCGAGGGTCTTTCCACACTGCCTGCATGGCCTTAGTCGATATCTAAATGCTTCCACCCACAGCTTTTTGCAAAGATGAACAGTGATGGCCCGTCAAATGTAGCATTATGATCTGTGATCATAACAAGTGCTATCTAATCTGCACTCGCTGAAAAATTCTGTATATTTTTAGCCTGATTCTATCTCCAATGTGCACCAAAAGATCCAAAGCAATCTCAAAAAAACAAATCAAGGAGAACATGTTTTCAAAATTGTCATAAACACTGCAGTGGGAGACTACTGCTGAGTTTCCTTCCAAAATATATTAGTAAATATCATATATATATATATATAATGTATATATGTATATATATATATGATATATATATGTATATAATATAATATATTATATTAAACACTATATAACTTTGTAAAAACTAAACAGAGACACAAACATATACTGTATGTATATATGTGTGTGTTATGTAGTGTTATATATATATGTATATATATATATATATACATATATAAACAATGGCATGAAAAAGTTTGGCTACCGCTGGTCACAATTCGTGTTACTATGAATAGCTAAGCAAGTAAAAGATTTTGTTTCCAAAAGGCATAAAGTTAAAAAAAATGACTCATTTGTTTAATATTTTAAGCAAGATCACTTTTTTATTTCCATCTTTTACATTTTCAAAATAAATTTAAAAAAAAGGGAAAAGGGCCTGAAACAAAAGTTTTGGGCAGCCTGCATGTTCAGTACTTATTAACATCCCCTAGGCAAGTATCACAGCTTGTAAATGTTTTTGTAGCAGCTAAGAGTCTTCCAGTTCCTGTTTGGGGGATTGTTCCCCATTCTTCCCTGCAAAAGGCTCTTTGTTCTGTGAGATTCTTGGGCCATCTTGCACACACTGCTCTTTTGAGATTTTCAGTGATGTTTAGGTTGGGGACTGTGAGAGCCATGGCAAAACCTTCAGCTTTGTGCATCTTGAGGTAGTCCATTGTGGATTTTAAGGTGTGTTTAGGATCATTATCCTGCTGTAGAGCCATCCTCTTTTCATCTTCAGCTTTTTTACAGACAGTCTGATTTGCTCTCAGATAGTGCTGGTGTTTCAATGAATCCATTCTTTCCCCTATCAGTGAAATCTTCTGCTTGCCACTGGCTGCAACACAAGCCCAAAGCATGATCCATCCACCCCCGTGCTTAACAGCTGAAGAGGTGTTGTTTTCATGAAATTCTGCACTGATTTTTCTCAAACATTCCTTTGCTCATTGTTGCCAAAAAGTTCCATTTTAACTTCATCAGTCCACAGGAGTTGTTTCCAAAATGCATCAGGCTTATCTAAATGTCCCTCTGCAAACTTCTGATGCTGAATTTTGCGGTTACGATGCAGGAAAGGTTTTCTCCTGATGACTCTTCCATGAAGGTCATATTTGTGCAGGTGTCACTGCACAGTAGAACAGTGTACCAGCAGTCCAGGAAACTCTGGAGTGCTGGGATTTTAGGATTGTAGGATTGCCTTTGTAGTAATCCTACAAGCAGTTCTCTCTTCTTGGTCTTCATAACTTCAACTTGACCTCCCCTGTTCCTGTTAGCTGCCATTTCTTAATTACATTACTAACTGAGCAAACAGTTACATGAAAACACTTTACTATCTTCTTAAAGCCTTCTCCTGTTTCATGGGCATCAATACTTTTAATTTTCAGAGTGCTAGGTAGCTGCTTGGAGGAGCCAATGGCAGCTGATTGTTGGGACAATGTTTGAGGAGTGAGAGTTTTTATAAAGCTTTGAAATTTGCATCGCCTGGCCTTTCCTAAAAATGACTGTGAACCAGCCACAGCCCTAACATGCTAATTAAGGTCTGAGACCTTGGTAAAAGTTATCAGAGAGCTCAAATCTATCGGGCTGGCCAAACTTTTTTTATGGTACTGCTTTCCTTTTTTACTCTAAACTTGTACAACACAAAAATAACACATTAATCTTGTTTAAAATGTAGAAAAGAATGAATAAGAGGCACCAAAAAGTATCAGCTGGAATATCAGTAAGTTCAGTGTTTGAATTTCATTTAAGATTCAGTAACTTCAACTTGGATTAATGGTAAATGTTATTTTGGCACCCAAATTGAACAGGAAGACTGTATTTTTTTCAGTGGAGGCTGGAGTTTGGCTCCGCTGTAGCTCATCAAGAAAGATAAGTCATTTGAAGCTGACAAGAGGACTTTCTTTCTGGCCACTTGGAGGCAGTAAAAAAAAACTGTAATCACATTATTGAAACATTATCCCCTCATAAGGTTGATATGACAAACCTGTTAGCAAACAGTTGCCTATTTACATATCCAGCAGATATGTGTGAGTTGTGTATGTGTCCACCTGATGAATGTATGGAGCTTACACTCAGTCGCTCTCCTTTTAGCTCTGGTTTGGTTTCCGCCAACTCCTGCAAAAAAACATGTCTCTTTAGCTAGTAAATGCTCCACTATGCTCATCAGCTAGTCACTGCTTGGTGCTGAGCATGTAGTGTACAGTGGGTTTAACTTTTTTCATGAAAACAGGTGCCTGCTGTTTCTTGAAACAAGGCTGATAAGACAAGTGACAATGAACCAAGCGGCGCTCTGTTCTACTGTCTCTGGCTGATGTTTAATTTTGTTGTGATTTTAGGAGAATATTAAGTGTAAATGAAAATATTGATAAAATTATTTCTTTACAAGAAAAACACAGTTTGTAGTATGGTATTTTTTCGAGCCCTGAGTATTGTTTACAGGTATTTCTTTTTTAAGCTGCATACACCCCAACAACCTCGACCAATAAAGTAGGACAGCCTGTAAGTAGCCTGAGTGGCAAAACACATAGAACTCACTTCAGTTACTGCTTATTAAGTTATCACTTTGTACACAGTGACAGGGCAACTCAGGTGAGTGAATCAACATTTTTATCATCTCAGATCTTCTCTCATCTGGGCTGTGGTAGGTGGACAGTCAGCGAACAATGTTCAGAGAGACTTAAGTAAGACAATCAATGAGAGTCTAATTAAAAGTCAAAGGGACAAAAATAGCATTTTTCCACCCCCAGTGGAAATTATGCCCTTGATAATGAACAACAGTGATTGACAGTATGAAAGAAGATCATTTCACTTTTGGAAAGGATAAAGCCTATGGCCTGTAAATCTTTAGAGGGGAGTTTAAGATATCACCACGCAAGTTTAGTGGCACCAATCTGTCATTTTTCTTTGATTTGTTTTCGATTTTATCACAGTTTGAAATTTTTTTTGCGACAGGTTTATCAAATAAAGTTTTATTTAAACTAATTTTAAACTTAATCCTCACTGGTGCTACCCAGCCAGTGTCTATGTATTCTTTGTATTCTCTTTGTATTCTCTATAGTTAAGTCTAGTCTTTAGTTAGTATTTAAAATGTCTGCCTTAACTGCAGGATTTAAGATTAAGGGGACTTTGATGTGGAAGTGACAGCATGTTTCCAAACCTTATCAGTGCAAGAGAATACCCAGTGTAACTACTCCAATATACACCAGAGTCCAGGCTTTGAAGTTTGCTCCTGTTATCTGCTGCTGTGGTGTTTGCAAGCAAATTCACATTCATACAAACTGTGGAAAGTGTAATTTGAAATGTCTGCCAGTCTATTTGTCACAGACATGACGGGTTGGAACTCACTCTGTGAAATTACCCTGTAGAAATCGCTCAGGGCTATCCACGGCAAGAGGCTGTAGCTGCTGAGATGATTTCAGTAATTGAGGTTTGCTTTTAGATGTATCCGATGACTGTCATTTTCTCATATATGATTCCTCATCAAGAATGCTTCACAGTGTCACCATCTCTGAATGTCTGTACATTGTGAGTCTTGGCAGAGTGCTTTAATATGCACAACACCTTGTCCATGTCAAATATAAGAACAGAGAGCTGTGTGAAATGTAGGACAGGCACCTTGAGGCTAAACGCAAGTCCGTCAAGGGATCAACCCAAGTCTCCAACCCATGGAGAAACGTCTGTTTTGGGAGATCAAAGGGATTCTTCCCCCACGGTCTGAGGGCAGCACCAGATCCAGGGCCTAATTAATCACAAGTCTGTCTGAATTCAAAGATTCCAGAGCCATCGCAAATACGGTTTCCTCTCAGAAAAACATAATTCTCCGCTGGAACAGAGACATCAGGGCTGGAGCTATCAAATCATGTCCCCAGTGAGCCATGGAAGTGACAAATGCAGTGCAATCCAAGCATGCAATCAGGATATTCGAATGTTAGATTCTCATAAGAAAACAATAAGACGTGTCAGTGTCAGTGGGATGGAGTTGGTGGTGGGTGTTGACACTTTACCTCTCTCAGTTTGAATAGCATGCTCCTTAGTTAGCTCTCCAGAGGACTGTCAGGCAAAAATTAATAATGGTGCTTTTTCTGCACATATTTCTACCTTTTGGGAGCTGTCATGTAGGACAGCTTGTGTAAGTGATGGAAGTGGATAAATTAAATACAAGGCTTGGAGCTGAAGGAAGAAAGAAGCATATATACTCTGAAACTAAGAATAAAGGGAGACAAGGAAAATTGTCCACGCTGTAGATGGCCGGGGTTAATAGCTGTACACTGGCATTTCACCTCTGTGATTTAGGTTCCTTGGTGATGAAAGGTTCACTGCCTGTCTGGGAGGATACTATTTACCCACAATCCTGTACTCATTTAGACAGCAATGCCTTTATGTGTCAAGTCTTGCCACTATATCACCTTCCTGGGATTGGGTTCGAGTTTATGTTTGCACACAGATCATGGAAAATGGGGTGCAAACAGATGTCTCGGGTGCTTGGATCTACTGCAGCAGAAGTAGCACAGGCTGCCAGGGGCTATCTTAGCTAATAGGACTGATAGTACTAGTGCTGATATAAAAGGAGGGTTACAGATGGAGTTGCTAATGCTATCCAGCAGTTATCTCTTGGCTGGCACAACATGCTGCAACACATCAACACACAAAGAATGGTAATTAGTTTGGTGCTTGTTTGTGGTCCATGCTGCTGCATTAACAAGTGGAGAGAGAGAGCAATATGTTCCCATGCCTGTGGACAGCTCATTTCATGCTGTGTGCTATGGGCTTTATTAAGTAGCAAGTGACCAACCTCCTAGACAGTGAATGAGGAAACTCACTCGCTTCCTTAAAGTGATACTACACCTAGAATCTACTGTACCTTCAATATCAAATATTCACCCCTTATGGGCAAGAATGGTGTAATTTCAATCTTGACCAACAGTTTTGTCAGCGTGGATTCATGTCAATTGCAATGGATTCCAATACTGAAATAAGGAACAAACTCATTTGAAGGTTTATTTATCAGCTTTTTCCAGCATGTAACAGTCCTCCCTAGTTGATTGTGTTTCCTCGGTTCTCAGGGAGATGGCTTAGCTGTCATTGCATGACAACAGTATGGAACTTCAGTCACTTGATGGCAGGTAGTCATACATTGAGCCCCTGTCTTGTCTTTTTAGCTTCAAGATAACTCTTCACAAATTCAACCCTGACACCCCCACGCCCCTATCTGGCATGCATCCCACCTCCCTCCAGAGTCCCCTAATCCTTCCCCGACTGTCTACATCAACATGTTTCAGCCATTTTCAACCCTTGTCAATGACTCTATAATACATCTGCCAGTCATAAAGACTTCGTGAAACTGTAGTTACGTACTAACTCCAATTATAATGTTGATTACCAGATAGATTGTATACATATTTTCTTTTTTACAAGTAATGCTGCCTTGTAATGAAACAAAGCAGCATTACTGGAGTTTCTAGTGTAGGATGTAAATGTTCTCCTTGATCTCTCTCTGGTCAACCTCTGACTCCTGGTTGATGACCTTTGACCTCTTCCCAGTGGATACTGTGAGTTGTTGGTGGAGTCTGGTGGTAATGAAAACTCACAAAAAAACACACAACAACTAATAGCACATGATGAGAATGATTTATTGATACAAATCCCCCTGTTTCAAAAGGCACATTAGATCTTGTGTTTTAAATGTGATTTGACTATCCAGAATAGATCTGATAGAGCTGGGCTTGACAATGCTTTAGCTCCTGACCACTGTTCCACAGGCAGCATCATGCAGATTACTGGGACATAATAATGCACGGTAAATGGCATTAAACCCACTACACAAGCTAAAGACTACTTTATAGTTTCTTTAGCCCTTAAAACTTATAGTTTTAGATGTTACATTGAAGATATAGAAACATGAGAGAAAATGAAATGTACCATTTTTAAATCAGTCTCAAACAGTGATAAGGCACTGAAAAGGGAGGTCTACTGATATCTAGAATATATATTGTGATAAACTGTATGAGTAGAGTTACTCTAAAAAAGAAAAGAGTTGGTTCTTCAACAGCTATTAGGCCACTGTTCATAAAAGTTAACAGCAAATGCTTTTATTTTTTAGTATATCTTATTATTCTTATTATTTCTTATATATCTATCTATTACATCTTATATATCTTATTTGTATTTTGTTCATAAGCAGCCCATTATCCCTAGGAATTATGTCCATATTGATATTTATGCATCTCAAGGGCCAGTGCAGTGCCAGCACAGGTTGCAGTTCATGTAGTGTGGACAAATGTAAGGGTGTGGATGAAAAGGTGGTGGCGGGTCTTGTAGCATGTCTGACCTTCATGCAGGAGACTGGAGTTAATGTCCCATCATAGACCTGAAAGTAACTTTTACCCTTTTATTAACCATAACTACAAATTTAATTTTTGCCTATATACTTTATATAAAACGGACTTGACTTCGTAAATTCTAATTGTAGCCTGATTAATATGCGATATTTAAGGGTGACACCAAAATATATATTTGATATTTTTAAATTATAAATAATCTGTTAATGATATATGGCAGCTGATGTCCAGTTTTTTTGCATAAACACATAACATAAACCAACATTTTTGATAGTTTTAAGGTTATATATCAATTTATAAGCCAAGCTAATTTATCTGTGCTCTGGCAGGCATAGTAGAAATAGACGTAACTCTTCTCCAAGATAATTAGGTTTGTGAGGTTAGATTGATGGTTGATAAGTCATTGAATGTCAACAAGAAAAACAACTGAAAATTACAGTGAATTTTGGTTACCACTGTTATTGTTTGCATCTAATAACCATATACAGATTGAATAGGGGGATTAAGTTGTAGTCTCAGATAGGGATTTTTCTCAGATCCCAGCATGCATTTGGTGGTTCAGGTTAGAGAAGGAACCTACTTATGGCAGGCATTGTTACCCAGCTCTACCCCCTGAGTCAGCCTCATTCTCATTCCAAACAGACTTACTGTGCCTCTAGCCTGTAAAAGCTTTCACTGCTGGGAGCCTGCGGATATTGTGGACATTCATGCTTCATTTCAAATTTAGATTCCTCAGGCAGTAGCTGTGAAAAGATTTCAACCACAATAAAAATGTAGTTCAGTCATGGCCATGGAAGATCCCAAAGACCCCAGTAGTTTCTTATGCCCAGTTTGGTCAAGACACAAGTGCCAAAGCATCCTGATTCTCTTCACACTTCAAAACCCAGATCGATGCAGACGTCAGCGTTTTTATCGGTCATGTAGTCCTGGTGTCTCCGCAACATTTTTTGGGTAGGGTACAGCACTGGGAACAAAAGGATGACTTTATATTGTAATGTGTGAGGAAAGCAGAGGCCATATGAAATATTACAAATTTAACAAAAACAAAACTTTTCATATATTACCACCAAAAACATTGCAACATGTGTTTGATCACTTGAAATGACTTGTGTCTACTGTGTGTTCTCTTGACAAGTGGCCCTTTTAAAAGTGTAAAGTCGAACTTTCCACTTGGGCAAAAGCAGTATCGAAATACGATCAACCTGAGTTTTCCTCTAGTGCAACCCTCAGGTCAAAATGCCAACTTTGGACCCAAAACATCTCAATCAAATCGTCAAATTAATTAACCTTTTTTGATTCTTTCCCCAATATTAACTATTTTGACTTTGATGAGTCCATGACCCTTCTTCTAGCACCACACCGGGTACAAACATTTTCCAGCCCACAGTCTATGGGAAGGCAAAAGTCATTAGTGTGATGTATGCTCCTTGGGGTTTAATGAGCATGGTAGGATCTAGAAACCACTAAACTTTACAATGTAGATATTTAGTCTTGTTTAAATTATATATTAAATTATATGTTTGTATACATATACAATGGGGTGCGAAATCTGAGACCAATTTTCCATTCAAGTGAATGACTTCTTTTGCTGTGCCAAAGATTACTACTATAGTTTATTTTGGTAGCCTATTATGCATAATGCTTCTCCAATGAATAATTGTGTGAGGGTATAATGTGAAGATTAAAGCCTGTGTAAGCAAAGTCAACTGCTCGTGGAGTTCACAGAGTTCTGTACATCATTTGGTGGTATGGAAAAGAATGGGTTAACTCCTATTTTCCATTTGCGCTGCTGCAGTGAAGTCTCTAAAGTCTCATGTCTCAAACATGAGATTTCCTGTCACTGCTTCACAATTAAAGCCTTTTATTATCCATGCATTGTAAGATGTTTATTGTGAAGGTACAGTTTTTGTAGACTTGGTGACAATATAGCAACAACTGTATACTGAGTGTGTATATATTGTAGTTATGGTCAATGGAGTACTCAACAATAGAGTCAATCAATTACTCAAAATCCGCAGTTATAAATTTTAATATTAGTTCAGATTACAATCGTGAAAAAGGGTAGCCGATTACGCTTTTTTGAACTATGTAAACTTTTAAATATTATAATAATACTTTTTTCAACAGCGCAATGAAGATCAATGCCCTACTAATTTTTTCATCATACAGTGAACATGGGGTTGATTTATTTCACAATCAATTCACAATCACGTTTAAATAGTACATATACAAATTTGTATTTCAAGCCTTAGTCTAAGGATTGCATAATACCAAACAGTCTCACTAATGTTCATTCATTTGTTTTCTTATTTGTTAATATACTTCCAGCATGAATAAGGTGAGACTACCTGCGTGTGGGATTCACATCATCTGACCATCGAGGAAATTACAGAGTGCCTAGCGGTCAGCCCAAAGTCATGTACATGTCCCCAGAACTCTACACAACTGATGACTGCATCTCCCCTAGGGAAAGAGCTGATTAGCAGCTGTGTCAAAACAGCTGCACATTTTGAACAACAGTGTCACGTGACACAGACATCTACAACTTTTACAACATTCTGATGGTGGAGATGCAACTTCCTGCAGATGCCTATGAATGTTGGATTTGTACCTGCACTTAAGAAATAAGATCAGACCATTGCTCTAATTTGTGATTGAACTAGATGTATTTGCATCTAAATGAAACACATGGCACAACCTGTCTCCAGTGTTGTTATCAGTCTTGCCCTTCATCAACATGGTGTCTGAATTTGACTTATAGATCAATTTAGATTCTAAGCCTACAAAACAATATTGCCTTTGGCTTTTTAAAACAGTTTTCAATAAAAAATATTTTTTACTGTAGAGTAAATGTAGAGAAAATTTTTACTTAAGTAAATATTGTGATTTGAAGATCTTATTCTGAAAAGATTGATAATATTGTTTTGTATAATGAATACAGTGACACTAAACAACAACACTGACATTACTGCCCTTTTTGTGCTGAATACAGTTGCATAAAATAAGAACATGAACTTGTGAAAGTGGTACATTCCTGAAAAATTGGATGTTTCCACTAAATAAAAGACTTTTGTAAACACATTTGTTTTTGTTTTTGTTTCTTTATGCTTAATGAAGCTCAGAATCTGGGCAAATAAAGCCAAACACTTTTTGCATAAGTAAATACTGCTAGATTAAATTTAGAAAATATTTAATAATACTCAATAATTAAGTAGAGTGACTTGGCAGCTTAGCATATATAGAAATAACTGACTTTACTCTATTATATTAATTTTTTGGTTTAGATTAAATACTAAATTATCATTTGCTTTAGCCCATGACATATTAAAACCAATCCAAAAAAAAATGACAAGGACAACTTTATCCATGATTTAACAGCTGTTAAGTGTAAGTGGCTGCTAAATGAAAAGATGTAGAAATTACTTTGATAACTGAGACAAATCGTTAAAATGGCAGCCTGTAAGTTGTCTTTGGAAGGTGGGTAGTGAGAGTCCACTCTTGAGAAGGAGTCTTCCTCATAAATTTGAGACCGTCATTCAGTGTTGAATGCTGCATAATTTTAAAAATATATTATTAGTTATTTGTGATTATTAGTCAACTAATTCATTATTTAACTGACATAACATTCAATCACAACTACTTTGCTACAATTTTATCAATTCAAGTCATTTATCAAGCAAAAATGCCAAATACTCTCTGTTCGTAGCTTCTCAATTGTAAGGATTGGCTGCTTTTTCTGTTTTAGATTTGTAAACTGTATATATATGGATGTTGCGCTGCTGGTTGGACAAAACATTTTAAGACACCAACATAGACTAAGGGAACGTGTGAGTTTGGACATTTTAATGGCAAACAATTAATTGGTTAAAAAAGAAATATTCAAATTAATCAATAATAGCAATTCTAATTATTTGCAGTCCCATTAGAAATAAATGAGTTGTGCATTGCATTGAGGTCATGTTGATTCCAGGTAAGAATGGAGTCTTGGTCATCACCGTAATCACAATAAACATCAGATTCAGATTCACGTCAGATATAGAGATAGTCCTCTCAAGAAAATGAATCAGCTATTTCATCAAAATGCCCCCCAATCATGTATGTTTAGGCTCAAGTGACAAAGCTCTCTAGCAGCCACAGTAACCAAACTTTAATCACAGATTTATTTGTCAGCAGTCATTTCTAACAATTTTGATGGCACATACACCAATCAGCCATTACACTAAAATCAGTAACTGGTTTTAATGTTGTGGCTGAATGGTGTATATATACAGTATATATAGTAGGGCTGTAGTCTCCCGGTCGACTGGTCAATTAGTTAGTTGATGTGTTCTCATCCACCCCAACTCTCATTGGTTGTTACTTTCATGAGGAGAAAAGCGCTACATCAACAGCCCTCCAGGACTAATCCATTATAGTGACAGACTACCTGTGAAAACGGGGAAGTGTATTGAAAAAACCCAGTCCAGTGGATTACTTTAGATGGTACAAAGGTAAGCAGTAAACTGCTCAAGGTAAAAAAAAAAAAAAAAAAAAGCTGAGGTCACCAAAAAACTGAAAAATCAGTTTCTAAATTTCCATAAAATTTACATGATTTCATCGAGAAATTGGTTAACTCCTTTTTCCTGCAGCAATGGAAGAAAATTAAGCCCTGAAAATCAATGCTAACAACACAACAAACAAACTGTTATAGGTTAACACCCTCTGACATGTTATTAAGACGACACTGTAATGCAGGACGTAGTGAGGTATATTGCTGTCAGAATGGTGAGAAAGAGACAAGTAACAGAGGAAGACAGACTGGTTGGTCAGGGGTTCATCCTACAGCAAGATAATGACCCAGAACATTAGAAGAACCAGAACCAGATGCTGGCTTCACATGATGGAAGACCAGCAAAGCTTCCCGACTTAAAAGCAAAGCAACTTACAATTACAAAAGATCCATGGGAACTTCTGCAACAGTGTTTGGACAAACTTTCTGAACAATAGGTCTATTTGATTTCCACTGTAGTTAGAGCGCCACGAGCGTGTTCATCTGATGAATGAGTCAAAAATTTAGATTAAATTTTGTTCAAGATGAGTCCATATTTTCTTGTTTTTAAATCTACATTTGTTTATTTGTTCCATGCTTTCATTTCAGAAACACTGAGACATTGAACTATGTAAATTAAATAACCGGAAAAATAGACTTGTTCTAAAACTTTTGACCGGTAGTGTATATCTTCATGAAATATAGACAGTAGGAGATTTTCGTGATTTGAACAGCTGCCTGTGGGGATTCTGCCTAAGTAAGCATACTAGAGAAAAAAAAAATTACTCAAACCATTATACAATACGGGTGGTCCCACAGTGACGTCTCTCTGAGTCACTGTGGTTATACTTTGTTAAAATGGAAATGTTTGTGATCCATGAGATGGATGAGTGATATCCCTTTAGTTTTTTTAATCATATACATAAGATTCCAACACAGGTACAGTGGACCCTGGATGTCTAGTAAAATAAAAGTTTGCTTGTTTTTTTGAAGGACAAATTACGCAAAATAGGTGGAAATCATGTGGCATGTAGAATGCTACACAGGAATACGCTTAATCTTAATGAGATGTTTACATAGAGTTTATGCTGGTTTCACTCGCCTTCTCAAAAACACAATCCAAGGCTAGTTAATGAAGTCAGAGAACAGAGAAATAAAGAAGAGGGAGTCAACAAAAAGTCATTGTTATGGCGATCATGAAGCCAGTATTAAATTAATTTCCATGGAGTGCGGCTCTGTGATGATTCAATCCCCCTCCACGTCCAGTAGCTGTGATTTGATACCCTCTTTGCTGTCAGTGTGCGTCGACGGTGTGTGTCAGAAAGTACTGAGATTTAATGAACAACTCATTGAGTTTCATTCCCCTGTCTGGGATCATGCTGATGAGAACTCTCCAGGACTACATTAAACCTCCTCCATCAATTTCATCTCCCACAGTCTATTCGCATGAGGGGAGTGATAAGAGATGATCACAGCATCGGCTCTGCAGTCACGGTCAGCTCCACACTGCTTTCAGAGCTGAGGGATTACTGTGACTGCATTACAAAATACTGTTCAGCAAACCATTGTGTTCCACAAACAACGCTATGGTAAAAACAGTCCACTCCAAGCAGAAACTCTCTATGTTAGAGTAAACACATGCTAGAGCGCACCATGAGCTGTCTGTAAGTAGAGATACTGAACCATAGACAGTAATAATGAAAAAACAAATAATTCTGTATTTTTATAGAGTAAGTACTGTTGTAAGTAGTGATCGGTGGTAATGCACTACTGCATAATGCTTTACAGTAATGTTATTACTTTTTTAATGAGTAGTATAAGGGATTACAAATTGAAATCCATGAATTGTATTACAGTTACAGTCACCCAATGCACAAAATGTTACTTTACAAAGAGGAGAGTTGCATGTTCCTTCCCTGAGTGGTAGCTCAATGAACACATTTAGTTGCTGTGTCTTCAGTACCTATTTAGTGGTAATTATTTATTTATTTTATTTCTGTTTTTCTTAGGTTTGGCTAAATGACATATATATTTTTACCTAAATATATACAAACACAAAGTGCTTAAGCTAATAACACATAAACAATTATAATCTTTAATTTTTTTTTTAACACACCCATTAAACATTCACAGTGCTGCTGGAAAAAGTAACTGAACCCTCGGATTTAATAACTGGTTGAACCTCCTCTGGCAGCAGTAACCTCAAACCAGTGCTTCTAGTAGCTGTGGATCAAACCTGCACAACGTTCAGAAGGAATTTTTCGACCATTCGTCCTACAGAGCTGCTTCGGGTCTGTCATACTCTAAGGATGTCTAGTTTAAACAGCTCTCTGAGCTGATTCCACTGCATCTCTACTAGGTTAATGTCTGGGCTCTGACTGTGCCACTCCAGAAAGGGGGTTTTCTTTGTTCGAAGTCATTCAGTACTAGATTTACTTCCATGTTTAGTGTCATTGTCCTGCTGCATCACCCAATTTTTACTGATCTTCAGCTGGTGACAGCCACCCTGACATTACCTTACATCCTGTAAGACACCTTGATAAACTCGGGAATTCATTTTCCCCTCAGTGATAGCGAGCTGTCCAGGCCCAGAGGAAGCAAAGACCCAAATCATGATGCTCCGTCCACTATACTTCACCATTGGGATGATGTGTTCAAGTTGGTATGCAGTTCCCTTTTTAAACCATACATAATGCTGCGTGTCCTTCCCAAACAATCCAACCTTAGTTTCATCCGTCAACAAGACATTTTCCCAGTACTGTTGTTCCATGTAGAACAGCTCTTTGGCAAACTGCAGGTGTGCAGTGATGTTCTTTTTTGGAGAAGAGCACCTTCCTCATCCTCGTCTTGCGATGGACACCATGCCCCATGCAACAAAGCACCATGATTTGCGTATGGTAGACTCACGAACACAGATCTTAACCAGCTCCAATGATTCCTTTAAGACTTTAAATGTTACTCTGAGTTTACTCTCACTTATCATTCTGCTTTGTACCTTTGGAGTCAACTTAGCTGGGGACCCACCTCCAGGGAGAGTAGCCACAGATGTAAATCATCTCCAGTTATAGACAATGACTGACTGTGGACTGATGAACTCACTGACGTGACACTTTAACTCTTTCCAGCTTCATGCAAATCAACAATTCTTGATCATGAGTCTTCTGAGATTTTTTTTTTTGTGAAGCATGGTTCACATCAGCAGATGCTTCTTGTGAATAGCAAGTGTGTTTGAGTGTTTTTTATAAGTCAAAGTAGCTCTAACACACACCTCCAGTCTGTTTTCATTGACTCAAGATTTGATAACTCCTGGGTCCAGTTAGCTTTTGTAGACGTCAGTGCTTTTATTGATGTATTCAGTATGGAAAAGAACAATACAATTATTGGACTGTTATTAGTTAAAATAGATTGTGTTTGTTCATAATTGTAACTTATTTCATGTTAAATGTAACTATTTAATAAAAAGTCCAAACAAAAAAATGCTTTCATATAGTGAAATAAAAAATACAGACATTAAATGTATGCATAATACAATTGTTGGCAGCCTTTTGATGAATTTAAATTAGTTCCTCAAACAAAATAAAAAAACAAATCAGTCAATTTTCAGTGTTCTCATGACCTGAATTAACCCATGAATGATTGTTTTACTACATAAAAAGGTGCTGATTGTTTCCAGTTTCTTTTTCAGAGTGGCAAAGACAAGAGAGTTGTCTGAGAGCATCAGAAATGCTATTATCAAAAAATATATCAGTTCCAAAGGCTAAAAGGCAATCAGTAGAGATCTGGAAATCCCTGTAGGGCTCCATGAGCCAAGTAGGGCTCCATGAGCAAAGGTCAAGGAGGACACCACTATTGAAAGAAAGTCACAGAAAGGCAAGACTAATGTTTGCAAAAACTTTCATTGATAAGCTACAGTGTCTCTGGGATAATGTTCTATGGACAGATGAAACTAAAGTCGAGCTCTTTGGGAATGAAGCTAATCAGTTTGTTTATATTTGACCAACTGAAGCCCATTAGGAAAAGAACAGCCTACCTACAGTAAAACAAGTCGGAGGTTCTATCATCCTGTGGGGCTGCTTTACTGCCTCTGGTACTGGAGGCACTGAATGTATCTAAGGAATGATGAAATCAGAAGATTGCCAAGACATTTTAGAGCAAAATGTGTTACCCAGTGTCAGAAAAACAGTTTTGAGGTGAAGGTCTTGGGTCTTTCAGCAGGACAATGACCCAAATCACACATCAAGCAGCAAAAGAGAATGACTGAAGAGGAAACGACTGACTGTTTTAAACTGGCCAGTAATGAGTCCTGACCTAGATCCCATTGAAAACCTTTGGAGTGAGCTGATATCTGCCATTGACAAAAGGACTCCTGCAAACTAAAAAGAGCTCGACTTCTGGTGGCCATGGTATTATGACAGGAGCAAAGGAGGAAGTCAGGTGACATAGTATATAGGGCATCAAAGTCCCCATTAAGAGAAGGAAGTTGGGGTGGATGGATGGCTAAGCAACACACAGATTTTGTGTGTTTCAAGTGTTTGCTGTGTTTGCACCTTGATCTTCAGTTTTGTGTGTTTGTGTGTGAGTGTAATATCACAGTTTCTTGCATTGGATTTGGTTGGATCTTCTGAACGCTTGGTGGATTGCAACCCTCACCCTGGTCAGTAGCTCCATAAAACCACCAACTATTTTTAAGTTATTGTTGCTTAAATAGTTATATTCTTTTTTATTAAATTTAATCTTGTAGTTCTTAGTATACGTTTTACCCTTTAAAATCTGATCTATGCTATTCTTTTAATGTGTTTTATGGGGTCAAATAACACTGTATGAGATTATTAAATCCTCAATCCCTGGTCACGAACCAAAAATTACCCTGTTAAAAAAAACACATGTACCCCTTTTCCCCAAATTAAAAATCCAGAAAGTATGAATATATAATTATTTTTCCCTTTAAAAGTTTAACTACCTGACACAAAATGACTAAAATTCTACTTCACTGAAAAGTCCATTCTCAATGTATGTGCACTGGAGGTTTCAAGTCTCCAAATCAAATTTTTAAATTGCATACTGGACCATGACTGGCCCCAAACTAGCTGTAATGTTATAAATCATGTTTGTATGTCCAGATGTTAAACTCAAATTCAAGCTGACCACAGATAAACCTCACACTTCAGCATTTGAAACTATCACACTGAAGTAACAATGGACAAAACACATTTTTGAGTGGAGGGGGACTTTAGGCAACTCAAACCATTTAGTTTATGGCTAGGGAAAGACAGTGGCAAACATAGCAGCAGTAGTCCACTCCTGTAGATTCTTCTTGTACAAAGTCAGGAGGATCTGCTGCCTCCTCACATAGCTAAGGTGCTTATCCAACCGCTTATCATCTCCATCTGGACTACTGAAACTCCCTCCCTGCCAAAATGCTGCTGCCCACCTGGTATTTAACCTCCCCAAGTTTCCTCACACCATTCCTCTCCTGAGTTCCCTACACTGACATCCAGGTCAAGAGTCTTGTCTCTTGACTTTGGTGCTGGTCTACAGGCCAGTGAAAGAACTTGATCCTTCATGCCTGCAAACCATGGTCAAACCCTATAATCCTCCTCTGCCTCTGGACGACTGGCCACTTCATCACTTTGATAATCCGGTGGTTGCTCATCTCGGCCAGGTGCCTTTTTTGTTCTGACTCCACAGTGATGGAATGAACTCTCCACTGAAGTCAGGACTGCATATTTTCTATCACAGTCTGAAAACCACCTTTTCAGATTGCACCTCCACATGACTAAGCTGTTAAAATGTATTGTCTTTCATACAGTTATTACTGTTTCCAAAAGCTTAGTGAGCTCTTTGGTGACACATTACTTACTCAAGAGGAAATAGTAAGACTATCCAAATAAAGTACACCCAAAAAGGTACCAAATCCTCCTTAAATGCACCCAGTGCAATTTTCAACCTGTTGTGGGTCCCTGTTTTGTTTATATTGTGCACCTGCCGAAGAAACACATGCAAGGCCACGTGTACATGGACAATGCAATACACTGTTTCACATTGTTCCAGTGATCTATGAGCAGCGGTATTGCATCAAGATATGCAGCAATACCCAAGAAAAGGCAGGAAAGTAGAAGACTAGAGGCTAGTAAAGATGGATGTCAACAATCCAGCTTTCAAAATGTTCAGAAAATCAGCGTTGCAAATATTTTATGAGGAAGCAAATGCATTCAGCATGTCTGTTAGTTCCCAAGGATACATACACACTGAATGCAAAACAGAACTTTTTCAGACAACTCCATAGGGCACCTTTAAGCAATAGAATGAAGAGTGATCTGTCTCTTGTGGTTGTCTGGATGTCGCTTAATAAACTGCTAGGGGGCCATAGAGTAAAAATGAGGTGTGGGCCCTTATTAATTTACTTTAAATCATTTTGATTAGGCATAAACGTATTTATGAATATGACCAGTATATGAATAATATCACCTGAGTATTAAAGATATTAAAGCTTTATTTTGGCAAAGAGCCCCACAACAAGGCATGGCCTCAACATTGCAAAAGAAGGCAGGAGCCACCTTTAGTTTCTGTCAATTATATTGTGATCTAGTAGTGCATATTCCCAAAAAAGTTGCACATCACCGCTGTGCCCATCATCATGTTGACGTTCCGACCCATGAGTACTCAGAAGTCATTACTACATTATTAAATGAGTACTCAGTAGTCATTACTACATCATTACATGAGTACGCAAAGTCATTAATACATTATTACATGAGTACTCAGAAGTCATTACTACATTATTATATGAGTACTCAGAAGTCATTACTACATTATTACATGAGTACTAAGTGGTCATTAATACATTATTACATAAGAACCCAGTAGTCAATATAACATTATTACATAAGTACTCAGTAGTCATGGGTCGGACCACACCCATCTTCGCACTCGGTCTTCATTTTGATCTCAACTACACACCTGTAAAGTATTGTGACTGTGACTCTTGCATGGTTGTGTTGCCATGATAAAATCTTTCCACAGACAGACAGATAGACAGAAATATGAAAACCTGCCAAGGAACTCAAAACCACCTCTGTGGTAGTTCTTGCTACAGTAGGTGTCTCCAGGACCACATGTTGCCATGATGACGCACACGCACACACACACAAACAAACACAGAGACTCACAAGTTGAGAACAACACCAGCCACGCTTTCACAGCTGGTGATAAAGTTGCCACAAATTAATTACCAAACAGTGAACTGTGTCTTTTGGGGCTCCTGAAGGCCTGACATACTATGGAAGTTCCCAGAATAAGGAAACAAAAAGAGAGAGAGAGACAGAGAAAGAGATGATCTTGCATGGTCCCTTCAACACTTCCTGGTCTGAAACAAGGGATTGCAAATTCCACCATTCCTCTTGTCCACACTTATCACATTTTATTACTCAGAGGGTTTCTCCTTTTTCACACTGTGTCAATATTTTATCCTCCCTTCCTTTGCTTTGCTTCCATCCATCTTCACTTCTGGCCGCTGGCTTGCACCTAAGGGGGTCCTCAACAAAGGAAAGCAATCTGCAGTGAGTGGAGGGGTGGGCAGAGGCTGATCTCAGTGGAGAGATGCTGAAGAAAGGAGGAGAGATGGACACTATTGAAAGGCTAGATAATATTGTTTTAATCTTTTGTATAAAAAAAAGAGGAGTATGTGTATACGTAAGTGCAAATGCAAAGACCTTTAATGCAGGAAAATAAAGACTCAATTAAAACAGTTGGTGTTTGAATAGAAATTGGTTTGGAAAAGCATCTTGTTCCGTGCGAAGGCTGCTTTTATCCATCTCTTATTACGCCTCCTTGTTCAATCATAGCTCTTTTGCACCTCAGTAAAAAGAACAAATAGCTCATGAGAAATCAATAAACATGAAAGGTTGGGATCTTGCAGTTAGGTGACAAATTAAAGGAAAAACCAACATAAAGTGTCTCAGTAAGGTGTTGGTGTCGATGGTGGTGGAGAGCACTGTCTAACACGTCAGTCCAAAATCTCCTATAGGTGTTCACTTCTCTGTAGACCAGTGTCCGTGGGTTTTGCACCAATGAACTTGCATATGTTCATTATCTTTGTAATGAGGGGTTCATTCACTGCAGCCCTACTATAATATCCCTCTTGACATTCTCAGTCACCTGAGGAAGAGCTGCTATTGAGTTTTTCCTTACATATCACACTAATTTATAAGCATCACAGTATCAAATATAACCTGTCAGCCACAATTTTCAACTCTATTTACTGATGTGTCTCCCATAGATCTAAATGCAGATGTCACTTTAGTCACTGTTTCTATTGAAACACCAGCCAGTTGATCAGTCTTTGTGACTGAAGCTCCTGCCATCCATGCCCCAACAATGAACCCTTTCAAAGTCAATTTGATCTTTTCCTCTTGCCATCTTGATACAAAATCATAATCAGCTGGGCCTACTCAGCATTTTTATTCATGCCACAGAGCATGATTGGAAGATAACTCCTTAATTGTACCATGCGGTGCCCCTGTGGAAGCATCTGCATACATTATGTTTCTACACTCATTTATTCAGTTTTTTCCTTTAATTTGTTACCTTTCTCTATATTTATAGTTTTTACAATTCGTAACCCTATAATGCATGTACTGATTTGGTGCTACCAATATTACTGCTATATTTATTATTATTTACATTCTACTATTTCTGGTAGGGGGACTGTGGCTCACGCGGTAATGCAGGTCAGCCGCTGATCCCTGGGATGGCGGTTCGATCATGGCATCAGGTGTAAAAACCTGTACCAAATCAACCATGCCAATGGTGATCTGCTGTGGCAACCCCAAATGGGAGAAGCCGAAAGACAACAACAACAATAACATCCTAATTATGTAGAATTCCATACTTGTTGACATGTTAAATTATGGAGGGACAACTCAACTCAAGAAAAAAAAAAAGTATAAATAAAATAAATTAAAATTTTTATCGTTATTTATATAGGGATTTAGGAAATAACACGTTATGATGGGGTTAGTTATCATGCTTTCTATATATATAGTAGCCAGTAATACATACCGATGCATACAGTAAAAAAATACCTATATTATTATTGCACTGCCTATACTTTGCATTTAGTTTCACTGATAGAGACCTGATACTACTGGAAATTCTGCCTTTTCACAATTTGGGTCTCATTTTTGTAGTTTTGTCAATTGCTTCTATCAGTTATGATAACATTAGTCAACAATTTGTCTACATTATCTGAACCAAAGTGAACCAAACCAAAGTGAACCAAAGTCAAAGTGAAAGTGAGAAAAATTTGAATTTTTTTTAACATAGCATCAAATCTTAGCATACATTATCCCAAGGCACTTTACAGAGTATGGTCAAGACCTTACAGTATTATAGAGAGAAACCAAACAGTTCCCAACACGAGCAAGCACTTGGTGACAGTGCAGAGGAAAAGCTCCCTTTTAACAGGAAGAAACTAACAGAACCGGACTCAGGGTGGGTGGCTGTCTGCCTTGACCGGATGGCTTGAGAAGAGAGAAGAGAAAGAGAGGGGAGAGAGAGAGAGAGAGAGAGAGAAGATAAAGAGACCAAGTACTGCTGTAGATACTGTTGTATTAAAGCGCTGTCAGACTGGTTGTTATAAAGATAATAGTAATAGTGATACTTATAGGTTTAATAGTGGTTTTAATAATAACAGCAGCAATGATAGCAGCACCAATTAATTCTAATAATAATAATGATGATGAGTGTTGACTAGTAGTGGCTGATCTGGCTCCTGCAGCTCCGGAGTCAGAGATACCTGCAGAACGAAGACAAGGAGAGAGAGGGCAGAGAGAGAAAAAGCAGAAAGTTAATGACATGCAGTAGTGTGATATAAATGCATGGGGGGAGAGAGAGAGAGAGAGAGAAGAGAGAAGAAGTGCAGAGTGCATCATGGGAGTTCCCCCAGCAGTCTCAGTGTATAGCAGCATAACTAAGGGATGGTCCAGGGCTCACATGAGCCAGGCCTAAATATATACTTTATCAAAGAGTAAAGTTTTAAGCCTAATCTTTAATTTGGGGAGCGTGTCTGGCTCCCGAACCCAAACTGGGAGCAGGTTCCACAGGAGAGGATCCTGATAACTGAAGACTCTGCCTCCCATTGTACTCCTGGAAACACTAGGAACCACAAGCAAGCCTGCGTTCTGGGAGCAAAGTGTTCTATTGGGATAATAGGGTACTCTGAGTTCTTTAAGATATGATGGAGCTTAGTCATTAAGGGCTTTGTACGTAAGGAGAAGGATTCTGATTTCTATTCTGGATTTTATAGGGAGCCAAAGGAGAGAAGGTAATATAGGATAAATACTATCTTTTTCCAGATCCTGTCAGCACTCGTACGGCAGCATTTTGGAATCAGCTGGTGGCTTTTCACAGTTATTGGGGACATCCTGATAATAAGGAATTGCAGTGGTCCAGTCTCGGGGTAGCAAATGCATGGACTATTTTTTTGGCATCCTTTTGAGATAGGATGTTTCTAATTTTCACAATGTTGTGCAGGTGGAAGAAGGCTGTTCTAGAGACTTGTTTTATGTGTGAGGACATGTCAGCATATTACCAGAAAGTTGGGGTGTCCATCCCTATCGTAAGAAAAGAGGGGATTCACTCTTTGGTCTGTCCTCCTGGACTGGTCATCGACATACCGGGAAAATTCCCAGTGGGCTGCTGCATCGTGCAACGGTGTACCATCAAAAAATCCGTAAAGATTTTACCGGCCCTCTCTTTGTACCTGTCATTCAGGTGCACTAATAACCAAGTTTCAGCCCTGATGTTGAGCTAACGTTAGCTTGAATAAATCTAACCTCAGCACAGGGCAGTCGTTGACAAGTTGCTAAACCTGCATGGAATGGGAAATAATGTTTCCATACAGGTTTAGTTTGCAATCTGATTATGAAACTGGTAGACTGTTTTCTTTGGGTATTGTTAGACTGACGACGACGATTTCACACCACCTTGTCTAGTCAAAGACAGGGAAGATGTAGTGGTGGCAGGAGTGGAGGAGGAGCCATGAAAGGTGGAGGAATGCGAGGGAGAGGGAGAGCAGCTGGAGCAGCAGCGTCGTTAGGTGAGCTTGAGGAAAGCGTGGAGGAATGTTGCCAGATAGGATGTAAGCAACATTGGTTTATAGCCTACTCTCAGTTACTACCTCTTCACTCTCTCATATTGGACTGAGGGCAGACTGGATGCTACAGTGACTCACTATTGCCTCTTGAAGTACAAAGAGGTATTATGAGATGGGCCGGGGCTAGCTGGTTAGCATGCTAACTTAAGTAGATAACTCTTCAACACAATACATAGAAGTCTTTGACATATCATAACTGTTATTTATTCACAGTCTGTTGATAATCTTAGCTAATTTTTGAATGTTTTAAACTAAAATACTTACATATTGCCCCTTTACAAGAATACATGGCTCAACTGAGCTATGACTCTCAGTCAGCCTGCCTACAATGCTGAAAAGAAACCAGGGGTTGTTCTTATTTTCGTCCATTAATGATGATTAATAAGTGGTTTTGAAATTACAGAGGGCTTTTTACATGTTATTTGCAGAGGTGTAGTGCTATTTGTTTAAGTACTATAACGCACTTAATGAAGCGTGTATGTGTGCATGCACACAGTTGAGTTGTGGCTTGTTTTGAAGGTTATGTAACCACTGTCCCTACAGTTGTTTACATACAGTTTACATACATCAGTCAACTATGACTGACCACAGAACCATATGTTTGACTGACTTTATGAATAGTTTCGTCATGTTGAGAAAATTACACAGCAGACAGCCAAACATCGATCTAAATAACATTAGATGATACCACGGACGTAGTAGGTTGTAATGAGTGTGGCATTAAGCAATATAGGCGAATGAACAAAGGTAGTTTGTGTTTTGAATAATTTCATTTATTTACTTGTGCCGAACAATTTAAGCTGCATTCAAAACATCCATTCTGAGGATGTATCATCTAATAAACTAGGCTCTGAAAACGTAGCTAAGCAAGCTTTCATTTCCTGCAGGCGTTGTGGACAAGCTGTTTAATAGACTGGCTCTGTAATGATGCCTTGCAATTGCATCACAAATAAAGAAACCGTCAGAGGAGGCAGTGATGAATGAAAGGATGTTTTGTTGCTGTTTCATCTTTACTAGTTGACGCTACCTAGGTAGAAAATATCATTTAATTCACTGTGCCGCTCGAAGGCTACCGGCAACTTTTAGGGTGGAATGTTTTCTTGCGTGTTACTCAATGCATGAGCTGACTTTGTAAACCAATCAGTACATTAATGTCAATATCACGACTTTCAACACTCCATTTGTTTTTATTGGCTCTTTTGCATAACATATGCTTTTGTGATGATTGGATCTTCAAGCGCTTAAAAAGTGTATATGAATTTCAACCGGTTTATGTGAACTGCAAATATTCTATATTTTCTCCAATGCTCACTTGGAGAAAAAAAGTGATGAAGTGTCATTCCAGTGAAAAAATTCTAAATGGGGGCAGGTGGACGATATACAGTAATTAGTTGAACTGGTTTTTGCATTTTCCAGCTTGAGTGTGAAAGACTAAGAACAAGGCTTTCAAATGAGTTATAACTAAGGGTTGATCATTGAGCTGGAAAGGAAAATCGCTGCAACTCCTCCTCCTCGGCCTGTGCTTCAAGGAATGTGAGAATTAATATGAGTAGGCTCTTGCCCCAGGAATACATTTAAGTGTGATTGTTGGAGTTTCTATTTTCACATTTCGCAAAACAGAGCTGCCAATAACCAGTTTGATCAGCGGGTGTGTCGCTGACTGGGGAGAATCTATTAAAGTTGTGAAGTTATTGGTGGTGAACTGGGGGAATCTGTTTAGGGCTATCATTCCTATTTACTGTCACCAAGCCAGCCTGGCTTACTGGCTTCAAGGGACATGTCGGAGGATGGCTAACAAGAGCTACCCTTGCTCATTCTGCTGCAGATATTGCAGGCTGTGTGAGGCCCCAAAACAAATCCAGCAATCAGAGGCTGAATCCACGTGTCTGGATCAGACTTGCGCTTCTGGGCTTTACAGGCATGAAGTCTGGAGTTTCCAGGGCTGTGGATTTCTAGAATATGCTCCATGTGCAGCCTTCACCAGACTATGCACAGAAAATGAATCATAATCAACCAACCAGAGAATATACCACATTTACCCACATTAGTGGCGTGGCTCTAGGATGGCAATGTAATGTCAGATGGTCATTCCACCTCTTTGGTCTAGGCTGAAATATGTCAACAGCTACTGGATGGATTGCCATGAAATTTTCGTGTCCCCCTCAGGGTGAACTGTTAACTTTTCCTCTGAGTCAAAATTTCAGTTTGTTCAATTCTTTGGTATATGACCAAATATGTTCAAAACTAATGAAATTCCCATCAGCCTCATCAGTAAGGCTTGAAATACATACAAATTGATAATGTGAACTCCACTCAGATTCATTCATAAAAAGTCCGGGCCCCCCTGGTCAAAAATTCTGTTACTGTGAATAATTAAGTGAGTAGAAAATGAATTGATCTCCAACAGGCATGATGTTAAAGGTGAAACATTCTTTACAATAAGTGGACATCAAGTTGACGTTTGGAAGACCAAGAAAACTTTCTGAGAGAACTGCTGGTAGGATTGCTAGAAAGGCAAATCAAAACCCCCGTTTGACCGCAAATGACCTTCAGGCAGATTTAGCAGACTATGGAATGGTGGTACACTGGTCTACTGTGTGACGACACCTGCACAAATATGACGTTAATGAAAAAATCATAATCGGAAAAAAACTTTTCCTGCATCCTCACCACAAAATTCTGCATCAGAAGTTTGTAAAGGAACATTTAAATAAGCCTGATGCACTTTGGAAACAAAAAAAAATAGAAAAATAGAATAAAATAGAAATTTTGGCTGCAATGACAGAAGGTATGTTTGGAGATATAAGGATGCAGAATTTTGTGAAAAGCTCGCCTCTCCAACTGTTGGATCGGTCATGCTTTGGGCTTGTGTTGCAGCCAGTGGTAGAGGGTAGAATGGATTCAATGAAATACCAGCATATTCTGGGAGCAAACATCACACCGTCTGTAAAAAAGCTGATGAAAAGAGAATAAGCGTCCTAAACACACCTCAAAATCCACAATGGAGTACCTCAAGAGGCTAAAGTGAAGTTTTGCTGTGGCCTTAACAGTCCCCAACCTAAAATTAATGGAAAATCTATGGATAGACCTCAAAAGAGTACTGCATGCAAGACGGCCCAAGAATCTCACAGAACTAGAAGACTTTTACAAAGAAGAATGGGCAAAAATCATGAAACAACAACTGAAAGGCTCTTAGCTGCTAAAAAAGCGTTTACAAGCCGTGATACTTGCCAAAGAGGGTGTTACTAAGTGCTGATCATGCTTGCCAAACTTTTGTTTTTGGCCCTTTTCCTTTTTTGTTATTATGAAACTTTAAAATATGGAATTAAAAAAGTAATCTTGCTTAAAATATTAAAGAAATATCTCATCTTTAACTTCATGCCTTTTGGAAATCAGGTAATCTTTTACAGGCTTAACTATTCACAGTAACAGAAATTTTGACCAGGGGTGCCCAAGCTTTTTCATACCGCTGTGTGCTTGGATTTCGGTCTGGTCCACCTCTTTCCAGTTCTCTTTGAACACCTGTCTCCCC